>NC_092690.1:19639145-19939145 GCF_964275005.1 Diadema setosum | reverse complement strand
TTGGATGAGGTCTAACTCATTGCTTCTTAACCCCAGCAGGTGTGAATTTATCCTTTTTGGTTCTAAATCTCACTTGAATAAGTTGGATATTAATTCTATTTGTAGGTAATGATATCCCTCTGTCAAAGTCATGTCGCAATCTGGGTGTTATGTTTGACTCTCACATGGCTATGTCTGATCAAATCACCAACATTTCTAAATCGGTCCGTTATCAATTGCGCAATATTGGTTTTATTCGCAAGTATTTGATTCGCTCTGCCACGGAAAAACTTGTTCATGCACTTATTTCTTCACGCCTTGATTTTGGTAATGGTTTGTTTTTCAATCTACCAAACTCACAAATTGCCCAACTACAAAAGTTACAAAATGCCGCTGCACGTATTGTTTCTTTTTCAAGTAAACGCAGTCATATCACACCTATCCTGAAGAGTCTTAATTAGTTGCCTGTACAGGAGCGTATTCGGTTTAAGAAGACAGACTTTCATTTCTTTTTTTTTTCTTCTGCTTCTTCATCTTCTTCTATTACGATGATGTACTTGTATATTCAGTCTGTTTGCTCTGATGTACAATTGTAAAGCGCCTTGAGCATTTAATCAAAGTGGAGAACGGCGCTATAGAAATTGTATGTATTATTATTATTATTATTATTATTATTATTATTATTATTATTATTATTTCATAAGTGGTTTCTTAGTATCTCACAAAAAAGTTAAAAGCCTAATCCTTATCTCCATCATTACTGTACCATTCCATAATTAACTTTTGGGTTGTTGTTTTTTCTTTGTGTAAGCATAACATGCTCGCTTTGTCACATTTCCGTATCGTGTCATTACCATTAATTTGATGAACAACAACTGTAATTTTGTTTTTCTAACAAAATCAATGTGATTTGAGATCAGGAGGAGAAAAAAAGTCTATATAACAAAGACCATTGTGTTAAATAAATATTTCTTTTTCTTTTCGATTGATAACCATGAAGTATAGAGTCCCTGAACCTTTTCTAAAGTGGCACTTCCTGTATTGAAAATGAGTGGTAATTTCTAGAGAAATAACACGATGCATTTACAATTTTCCTTTTTCTGTCTGCGTATGATTTTCATTAAGTTAATCATTACGTAAACTATATGAGCCAAACGCACCCTTTGCTCCCCTTATTCTACCCTGGGTCTGCATCAGCGCAATTTAAGTGTGTGTGTGTGTGTGTGTGTGTGTGTGTGTGTGTGTGTATGTGTGCGTGCGTGTGTGTAGGCTTAGTGGTAGGTTATAATTTGTGATTGCAATGACACTTTTTGTATAGTCATCAGTTGATCGAACAATATTGCTTCACTGAATAAGCGAGTAGTGGATCGATCATGTTGTATGAATACGATACGTATCCTGTACACGTATATGCACACACACGTAAGCGCGTGCGCGCACACACACACACACATGTTTATGTATTATACATATATGTATATATGTATTTTATGAATAAATTTATTATATATATATATATATATATATATATATGAAGAGTTTGTTCGCAAAACCGATAAGTCCATTTTTGAAGATTTTGAAGTACGGTCTCTGTCATAAAGTACAAAATAATATCTTTTAAATGATATATTGGTCACTACATAAAAAGGTACTTTTTTGAAGTTATGGTCAAATGAAGAAAAATTTTCTTATTATTTTCTTTATTTTTCTTGACCTTTAATCGCAAATATCTCCATTTGTCAAATATGGACTTTTTGTGAACAAACTCTTCATATATAATGTAATATACATTATATATGTGACCCTGCATCACAAAACACAAAAAAGTCGCCAGACATAGATTTTTAGTTATTAGAGTAGATTCTGAAAGAGTAGACTCTAAGCTTTAAAATAATGTACAACTCAATTCAAATGGACTCTCCTAACCTATCTAAATATTGGAAAGAAAGGACACACTCTGGAAAGTGCGAACTGAGAAAATAGGCTCTGAAGTACAGGTTGTATTCAAGCGCTTACTCTTTACCAAGCTATGCTGGCTGTGGGATGAATGGAACAAAAAACAGGATGTTGACCACGAGAGCAACAACAATAAAGATATTATTAAATTAAGCTGAAATTAAGCATGCTTCATTAGCACATTCTGTACATGATTAATGCCAACTTTCAATGCAAAAGCATCATTCTTTCTAAAGTTATTGGAGTTGAAAGTGAAGTGTATGGACGGGGTTTTTGAGAAATGGGAAGAAGGTTCTATGAGAAACAACTAATCACACTATTCAACCAAAAGTTCCCGTTTGTTTTATGATCCCAAACTTCAATATAATATATAAAAAGATTTGCTCTTTCAGAAAATATGAAAAATTCAAGATTGGTTAGGTTGACCCATTTCACCTATTTCCAGTCCTCACACAAAATCATTTTGTGCGACTTTTTGTTCGTTTTGTGATGCACGGTCATATATAATTTATATATATATATGAAGAGTTTGTTTGCAAAAGCCGATAAGTCCATATTTGCCAAATGGAGATATTTGCGATTAAAGGTCAAGAAAAACAAAGAGAATAATAAGAAAATTTTTGCTTCTTTTGACCATAACTTCAAAAATATAACTTTATATGTAGTGACCAATATATCATTTAAAAGGTATTATTTTGCAGTTTATGACAGAGATCGAACTTCAAAATCTTCAAAAATGGACTTATCGGTTTTTGCGAACAAACTCATCATATGTATGTATATATATATATATATATATATATATATATATATATATATATATATATATAAATGAAAAAAACAATAAAACCTTAAACTGTCTCACAGCTATGAGTTTAAATAGTATGGTAGGTATTGTAGAAAATCATACTTTAACATATTATAGTCTTTATCAGTGTTAAACGTACCAGATTTTCCCCCTGTGATTTTGACTGCACGCAAACATTAATCCAACTAGATCAAGCATTGATCTTTGATTTCTTTCGCATTTGTATATCATAATGCACAACATCAGACCAAAACGAAAGTCGCACAAGTTCTTGAAATCATGTTGTGTCCTAATGAATGATGACATTGACATTGCATACAATATATTTCTTTTTTTTTTCACTCACGCCTTATGTAACATTGCTATAAATCAATGACAATATCTGAATTACCATAAAAGAAACCTTTGATGCTCAGTCCATCATGTGCCTGGCGGAAGGACTGGTTATGAAAAAGCTCATCAGCTGAAGTTTCGTGGTTGTTGTACGTTGCCATGGCTTCCAGCGCGAGTTATCCATCTGTGAAATGGACAGGTATGGTTGATCGGGAAGTGGTTTCTTCCCGCCGAAGGATGACACAGGGGATCTCAGGAGGCAAAACCAATCCCGCCAAGCCATGGCTCACAGCTCCCAGCCTGTTCCGGAATGTGATACTTCTGGTTGGAGTTGCACCTTTGATCTGGCTTAGACGATCGTGTCTGGAAAATCCGATTATTAACACGGCAAAACGGCGAGTGATTCGAACTACTACTATGGGCACCTATAAGGTCGGTCGATCTTGCAAAAATATTATGTCTCCATGCGGTCACATTTATTGTGTTTTATTTCCTTTTTTAAGAAGTAGCTCGTAAAATTGCAGAGCCGGATTTCACGTATCCTTTGTTTTGGTTTAAACACAGATTTAAAGCCAACAGATCAAAATAAAAAATTGATGACAAAACTTAAGTTGCCTGGGTAAAGAGAAAAAAAAAAAGCCCCACAAGAATAATCAGTTTTTTTGAAGAAAAATAGGCATCTGACAAAGTTATAAGAGAAGTATTTTATTCATGGCAATGATATCACAGCGATGTCAGATACGATAATAATATCTGCGCAAATTTGACGTATAAACAAACAAAAAAAATCACATTTTGAGACAAAAAATCAGAATGTAAGTTGCTTTTCCTCGGAACCAGGCAAATTAAATTCTCTGACTCAAAGTACTAAGAAAAAGGGACAGTTCCAGGCACATCATTTTCGCTTTTAAAGTTCATATTTACCATAGAAGATTTTGATAAGAGTGAGTGTATCACATACCATATTTAAGTTAATTTAATTGGCTATTATCCAAGTAGATTGATAGAAAGGGAAATTGTATGTATGACAGAACATATGCGTTTTTCTCTTCCAAGGCACAAAAATAAAATTTTCCTTTTGTAATTCATTTGCAAATGCCCTTCAAGAAAGCAATGAAAAAAAAGACCTGCAGTTTAATACAATAACAGAAAAACAAAGACATGAATGAAACACCAAAATACGTTATTGTTCCTTTGTTTATCCTTAATAAAATACAATGTGGAAAAATGACAAGAAAAAAATGATTTTCTGCCATTTCAAACTTTAAATGACATAAGGAGCACGCCGCAAAGCTGATTAGTTGAAAATAGTTTCTTTATTTCCTATTCCTTTTATTTTGGAATTTAAAAAATATTCATGACACAAATTCAAGAGCTTAATGATAGGTTTCCGTTTTTCTTTACTGCTCTCTAATGTCATCTTAATTCGGATTTGACCGATGATTCTTCATTTTGTTTTGTTATTATAGCCTCTCTTTATCTTGAGTGGGCACGAAGACATTGCGGAGATCAAATGCGTATTCCCCCCCCCCCCAAAAAAAAAAAAATATGTTCTCATTGTGTAAAATTTCGTGACTTTTCTTCGAGTTTTTAAATGCAAAAGCATTTCCACACAATCTACAACTTGTTAAATTTTGCAATATTTACTTTCGTGTCTTGGAAGAGAAAAAATAATGTGATCGCTCATGCGTAACTATTCCAATTTAATTCTCCTACCTTGGTGATAGCCAGTCAAATGACCTTTTACGTGATATGTTTACAATTAATATTTAGCCATATATTCTACAAGAAACAAGAACTTGAAAAGTGTTTACTTACTTTTCATTTCTTTTTGCTGAGTATATACGTATAAACGATTACATGTAATACATACGTAACTCTGGTTCCAACTTTAGAAAAGTATTGTGTATAGGTAAGCAATGTCAGTAGTAAAGCATGCGAAACCTCACATTGAATTTAATACAATATGTAACGATTCTGAAAGAGAGTTTATGTATATTGTATAAATGGATTTAATGCAGCAAACCTATTTTGAGTTTAACACTTCTAGTTTTGACAGTAATTATTATATAACTACCAAATTTTTAAAGGCTCTTACTTTGATTTGATTTGATTTGATCTATTGGTTTCTGTATCATTGTACATACACACATTCATGTACAAACATAAAGTATTTCTTGTTCATTGCCTGTGTACAATGTACAGCAAAAGTACAACAAAACATACAAAAATGAATAATACAGAGAGGCTGCAGCATAAGCGTAGCTTGATTTGCGTGCAGCCCCCGTAGCATAACATGATATTATAATATTCATCGGAAGGAGAATAGGAGGGAGGGATGACTTGCATAGAGATAGGATAGTTGAAAGGAGAAAGGGAAAGGAGAGGTTTGTCTGCTTTCACTAAAGGTTTATACCATGTAAAGTTACTTGTATCATTGATTAGCAAGACATGAATATTTCCTCCCCGAGGTATGCAGGTGGACAGTTGATACAGGTCATGGTCGGTTACATAATCATTATTACATAATAGATTAATTGCGTCGATATTTCTACGAAAGAATTCCATGTATAATACATTAACAATGACGATGGAATTACTGATATTCAGATAACAACATTGTTTTTACAGCCTTCCTAAAAGAATACGTGGACTTTAAACTTCGAATTTCAGAAGGAAGAGAATTCCAAACATCAGGTCCAGTGTGTCTGACAGATTTCAGAGCCATCACTGTTTTGGGATTATACAAGTGAAACTTATCAGATTGTCTAGTTGGATAAGAATGTATTTCCTTGTTTAATTGAAATAGTGAGAAAAAAGAAGATGGCAACTGACCATTATGTAAAGCGAAACATAAAAAGTGAGTTTTGCAAAAAAATTAATATCATTTACCTTAAGTGTTCTTATTTCTGCGAATAAAGGATCTGAATGGTCTCGATAACCTGAGTTGGTGCATATACGTATAGCTTTCTTTTGCAAAAGTAATATACTATCAATGTGGCTTTTTGAAGTCGCCCATACAATGTTGCAATAAGAAATGTGCGATGATATCATACGAATTATATAACGTAAATAAAATATTCTGAGGGACATAATACTTTAACTTCTGAAGTATACCAACATTACGAGATACTTTATCAGAGATATATTGTACATGAGCGTTCCATTTCATATTTTCATTTATATATATTCCGAAGAATTTAATACTCTCTTTACGTTCCAATAATATTCCATCCACCATGATATTTAAATGTTGCATTTCATTGTTGCGCTTCTTGTTATAGAAATACATAAAATTTGTCTTCTTCAGATTAAGTGATAATCTATTACTCTTAAACCACATAGATAATTTCGGTAATTCAGTATTGAGAGTTCTTAAGAGCGAATGAAAATCAGAATTGGAACAAACTACATTAGTGTCATCAGCAAACATAATATATTGCAGTGACTTAGATGAGTTTGAAATATCATTTACATACACTAGAAATAATAGCGGTCCCAATATGGATCCTTGTGGGACTCCACATTGTATAGGTAATACTTCAGAGTTAACAGATTCATAGTACACATATTGCTTTCTATTTGACAAGTAATCTCTAAACCATTCAAGTGGAATGCCACGAACACCATAGGACTGCAATTTACGTATGAGGATAGTGTGGTCAAGAGTGTCGAATGCCTTGCTTAGGTCCATGAAAACACCGATGACATGTTTTTGTTCAGCTAAGGCAGTCGACACTCTATCGTATAATTGGGCTAGTGCCATATCTGTTGAATGAAATTTCCTGAAACCATACTGGTCTTGGTTAAATATATCATATTGTGTCGAGAAATCATACAATCTGTTATATATAAGCCTTTCTATTACCTTAGAAATACTAGGAAGAATAGAAATAGGACGGTAATTTGATACAAGAGAAGAGTCATCTTTTTTATATATTGGAATAACTTTAGCAATTTCACATGCATTCGGAAATATACCAGTTGAGAGTGACAAATTACAAATGTACACTAAGGGTGTCAGTATACTACCAATAATCTGTTTTAAAAAATACGTGCTCATTTCATCATGACCAGTTGCATAACTTGATTTAATGAGTGAACAATGTCAAGAATCACACCATAATCTGTTGGTTTAAAAAATAATGAATTATCATTTGACGCACCTAAATACTGCGAAAAATCAATTTGTGTGGGATCTATTTTTGAAGCTTGACTACGACCTACATCAACAAAATACTCATTGAAACAACATGCTACATCCCTAGGGTTAGAGAGTGTTTGACCGTCACGCATAATTTGAAATGTTGACATATATATATATATATTTTTTTTTTTGCTTACCAATAACATCATTATTAACTTTCCAAGTGGCTGACATATTTCCAGTAGCATTTTGAAAGGCTTCTGTATAAAACATCCTACGGGAAAGCCTTATAATTTGTGTCAATTTATTTCTATATAATTTATATCGATTAACGTTATCATTATTAGGATACCGTAGACTATATTTATATAACATATTTCTTTTCTTTATTGATCGGAAAATACCTTTTGTTATCCATGGATTTTTAATCTTTCTATTACTTTTCCTTTTAATTGCGGGGATATGTTTGTTAAAATAAGAAAAAAAAATATATTCCAAAACGTATCATAAGCAATATTTGGGTCTGCGCAAAGTAATACATCAATCCATGTTTCAGAGATTAAATCGTCGTTGAGTAATGCTATATTTTCTGATGTGAATTTGCGCATCTTCTTACTTTCTGTTTGCTTGACATGGGAATGTTGTGTCTCGTCACAGATAAAAAATATAGGTAAATGATCAGATATATCACTATACAAAAGACCAGATTTCGAATGATCTGTGCCAATATTAGTAACAATATTATCAATCAATGTTGATGAGTTAACCGTCATTCTCGAGGGCTTATCTATATAGTGACATTACAGAAATTTGCTTGCAAAATATTGCAAATCTTATTCTTAGCATTATTTCCTTGATTCAAAAGATCAATATTGAAATCACCCATGAAATAAACATCTTTGTTTTCTTGTTTGATCAGCTCTAATAAAACATCCAAATTTTCCAAAAATAAATTACTGTCAGTATGAGGGGGCCTGTATACAACACAAAGTATTATATTTCTTCTATTACATATCTTAATTTCAACACACATGCAATCAAATTCATTTCAATTATATATCAAATCAGGTCTTACTTTAAACGATAACGAGTGTGATAAGAACAAGGCAACTCCGCCCCCTCGTCCCCATTTTCTATCAGACCGGACAACATAATATCCATCAATGTTATATAAAGGGGGAGATTTGTCGTTAAGCCATGTTTCAGTGACACTAATAACTGAAAACTTCATATCTATCGCAGACAACAATAATTGCATATTTTCAAAGTTTCTTTGCAGACTGCGAGCATTAACGTTGGATATACTGAAAAAAAAAATTTCATTACTAGAAAATTCTGAATTGAACTCGTCAGGTAAATAATACCGACGTTGGACATTTTTGTGTGTACATAAATTTATTTCATCCATATGTTTTAAATAGGAACAACATATTGACCATAACATCATCATAAATATTTGCTTACGAATTACTGAAAGCAGACAAGAAGGGAAGGAAGGAATAGAGCAAGTCATACAGAATGCGCGTGTGAAAGTATGTGTGCTGATGGATGAGTGCGAGGTGCGACATGGTATATCATCATGGTACCTCATTTTATGAATTACAAAATTAGAGATTGTTTTGCACATCTCAACTGAATTACTTCCAATGAAACATAAGGACGCTCCACAGCGATCAAAAGTACAGACTAAAAAAAGCTCAATTTCCAATCGAACCCTGTTTGTCGAGAAGACTAAAACAAACAGGTCTGGTGTGACATGGAATGAACAGCCCAGCAGTGGAGATACACTGATATGGATACATGTACAAAAAAAGAAAAGGAATTCAAGAGAAGCCAAGCGGGCGTGTATTAAGAGCACGTCCGTCCAATGAGTACATTACATTAAATTACAATTACGGTATTATTCCGCCCACTTGACAAAAAGAACGGGAAATACCTGTAGGACAATAACAGGGCAGATGCCAAAGTGGCGAAGTTCCAGAGTTCATTAACCTTGTACTATCGGTCCTTTAGATGCTCATAAAAAAAAACAATGAGAAAAAAAAACGAAAACAAAAGCAAAACTTAATTTCATTGTGATACTGGTTAACTCGGTGACAAACACTTCTTACATGAGTGTGTACAGTTCATTCTGAGGATAATCAATAATGTAAAAAGGTTTAGGCTGCATGATATGGATACATGTACAATAAGAAAAAGAATTCAAAGAAGCCAAGCGGGCGTGTATAGAGGAGCTTATTTACATACACATTGGGTACACAAATTACATTTGAGGGATTGTTCCGCCCACCTGAAAAGAATGGTGTTGCATGACCTATGTACTGACATTACTGTAATAAAATACTACTATATTTGATTTACAAAAAAATCCTGTTCAAGCAGAAAATTACACCTTGTAGGACAGGTCCTATATTACACCTCGTAGACCCTTTATCAGTAGGAAAACAATAAACAACATCTCATGTGAAAAAGCCACCCAGGCCCTACAGTGCAGGACAAAATCGTTTCTCTCGACCCTGCAACGAATGTACAATACTGGAATGACGTATACAATTTGAACTTCATTGATAATTTGTAACCTTATTTCGGTTACAAAAGGACATGACTATGAAACTAGTTCCTGAGGTGACGAAGACTTGTATAAAAGTATAAGAGTGATGAATATAAGAACGGCAGACGTAAAGGCAACGGAATTCAGGTACGAGAATTTAAAGGCTTTAGAAAGTACCTCTGATGGATACGCAGAAGACATACTGTATGCATTATACGTGGCTTTCAGAGCAAAAGAGAAAGAAAACGAAAATAGAGGGGAAATGGCGCCATATGACTTCAGGCATGTCACCAAAACAGATATTTCTTTTCAGAAGCCTTAGTACCTAAATCAGTAAAGTTATTTGAATTGATCTGATTTAAGGAAAACATATCGAATTCTCATGATTTAGGCGAACCTTTTCAAAAAGAACAATTTTGGGAAACGTAATGGCGTAGCTAGGCCTTATAACAAAATGGCAATTTATCAGAAATTGTAAAATTCAGCTTACGAATATCATATTATCATATTCATTGATTAAAAATAAATCCACAAAACTTCTTACGTTAAACATTACATAATTATGATTTGACATTATCTATATTGAACATTTAATTTCAATGCGATCAATACTGCATTGTTTCTCCAGTAGGACATTATTATATATTAAAAAAATCCATAACAATATGATTTGAAATCATCATATTAATGGTTATAATGTAAAACATGACTGTAAACCTACTACAAAATGAAAAATACTTTTGTAGATAATGCTTGTGGTCACATTATATGTGAATAATAATAACGGGCATGATATGCATTATGGAAAAAAAAAGTACATTGGATCATCAAATATCCTGATTGAAACTTCAGTTACATAATCAAATGAAATTGTAGGGGTTACCACCAAGTTGTCGCCATTTGCCGGCGTAGAATCTCAGCTTGGTTCCTGCCTTGTAGAGCTCTTGAACCTGTTTCACCCATTTCTGTTTCTCTTGCAGGTCAAGTGGCGTCAGGTCATCGGTAATTAAATACTGCTCATACTTCAGGACATCTCTTGTGCGACGCATCACTTCAACTTTATTACGATATGATAGCAGTTTCACCAGAACATGTCAAGGTTTCCCTTCGTTTCTTTTCCCATCTCTTTGCGCGCGTTCCACCTTGCTGTTGATCTGAAACTTGTTTCTTAGGATGTTTTCCGCTGTCTTGATGCAGTCATCGTGATCACCTTCCTGCGGCTCAGGGATTCCAACTAATCTCACATTATTTCTCCTCAGGAACCTTTCATTTCTATTTGCAGTGATAGCATGCCTCTCCACTTCAGACTTCAGCCGATCCATCTCAGCCTGCATGTCGTTAATTTTCCTTTCCATGCCATCCTGCTTAGATTGTAGATCGTCGATTCGCCTTCTCTCATATTCCAGTGAGGTTCCAAGGTGAGTTTCAAGGCCGTTCAACTTACTTATGAAGTTGTCGACAGCCTTGCGGATCATATTCTCAAATCTGTCCGTTGCTTGCTTGAAGTAACTCTCCAAGCTTGGAGGCAAAAGAGGAACCTCTTCCGGGACAGCTCCGGCTGCAACCGAGTCAGCTGCACTGGGCGCAGAGGCGGAGATTTCAGTGTCAGAATCAAGCTCCTCGATAACATTGTCGACATTCTCCGGCTGCATGGATGGAGCCGGGGTGTCGGTATTTGTTTTCGCCTCCTGGTTCAAATTTGGCGCGCTCTTCTGTGTAGTGTGGCTCATTGGGCTACGTGTACTAGTAGTAATAGTATTGGGCTTATCCGGCTTTGCCTGGCCTTTGGTTTTCCTCGGTCTTAGCTTTGCTTGCTGATCCATAATTACTTGCAATTTTGGTCTCAATCAATCCTGGAATGTTGACTGGTAGAATGAAAGAGTCGATAGACAAATTGAGAAATATTCCGTGTCCTTATGGCAGTTTTTTCACAGAGTTTTCTGGAGACGTGCAAATTAGCGTGTTCACTCGAAGGGCGCCATCTGTCATTACTTTGTTACATGTAAACTCTAATAGTTAGAATTTTGTTGGTTTTGTGATGCAGGGTAACAAGTAGTCAATGAGTTATAGGGCGGTGAGTTGGCTCAGTCGGTAGCGCGTCTGCCTCACGATCACGCGGCCGGGGTTCGAATCCCAGTCTGGACTGAGCAATGTTGTGTGTAAGCATACGTCCGTCCCCTCTAGCAAGAGGCAAAACACTCTGTCCCTCGGATAGGACATGAAAATAATGGAGGTCCCGTGTATGAGAGAGTAACAACTCATGCACGTAAAAGAACCCGCTTCATTCATTCATCGCAAAGAGCAGGGTGTTTAACCAGGTGAAGTGGTCCCACCTAACATCCAACTGGACCCCATGGAAGACCAGCTTAACAAAGCTGAATATGGGCTATCCAGCCATCTTCACAGATGGAAAATGAACAAACAAACAAAGTTATTCCGAAGATTTGGAAAAATGTATACGCTGTTTTCACGTAAAAAAAAAGCGATATTATTTAAATAGGTGATTATAGTTTTGTTGTCTAATTATGAAAACGATAAGAATATTGAAAAGTTTCTTAATTTGATGTATTCAAATGGATGTTACCCGCATACATAAGCAAACCATCAATAATGAATAGTATTTCATCCTCTGTGACAGATAATATGCGACCCACTTCAACTGCACTATTGTGCATAAAGGATCCAAAATTTGAGGGAGGTCGATTTTCTGAAAATGTCATGGCAGTATAAATCCTGACTCTCAACGTCTGCTTTAATTTCATTTATAACACGACTCATACAGTACATGCACGGTTGCAAAGATATTGATAATTTTATGAGACCATAATATCTATTAAGTGGTCTAGAAAGTCAGCGATTTGAGCAAACAGCCTTCAAAATTTTTTCGGACGTAATCATGACCAAGGGGAGGTCATCTGTTGTCAATAGAAGGTCGCTTCATAGCAACCTCTGCGTTGTGTCATATATAGATGGTTTCCTGAGCTGCCGCGTGTTCAACCGTTCGCTTATATTGGTAGTTCTTCTGCATGATTTCTTAGCTAGTTATTGGTAAATTTGGTAATAAGATTATGATTTTGGGAATGGAATCAATGAACACATTCATCTTTGCTCCTGTACATGTACACTATGATTTATACATTCATGGTTTATAAGGTATTACCGGAAAGAATTCTGATGAATGTATGAGTTTTGTTGAAAAAAAAAAAAAATCAAGCAATATAAACAGAAAATAATTTGGACTGATTCAACAGAGCAATGTTGAGGAGACATCTACGATGAAGTGTTGAGTTACATTTAACCTTCTCAACCTCAACCTTCACGTATCAATGATCAATTTACCATATAATCCCAAGAGCCTGGATACCCATGAATCATATGGCCCGCGTGGTAGAAATTGGAAAGAAGTTCGTGAGTCATACACATAGATTAACACAGCCCACGAGTCACACAGCCCACCAGCTAGACACCCTGTTAAAAAGGTCCATAATAGACACCAAGTAAAACAGGACCGCGACGTTGACAATAGGCAAATAAGGCCCAAGAATTCGGCACTTGGCAAAAGGAGTCCTTGAGATTGACATTACGTACATTAAGCCTAGTAATATAATGCTACGATTGAGGCCTTTTTGTCTAGTGTCGACTTCATGGGCCTTATTTGCCTAGTATCTAAGTCATGGACTGTATAAATTTGTGGACCTACACTTGAATTGATGTGGGCGTGTAGGCCTTTTTTTCCCCTAGTTCATTGGCAGTATGACTTGTGAGTTGTATAACTCTTTTGTTAATTGTATGTAAGGTCCAGCCCAATATATGCCAAGTCTTTTCTTTCTTTCTTTCTTTTTTCTCCCCAGGGTGAGCTGATCCTCCTCGTTGGATCCTGCATTTTCCTTCATATTCTGGGTATGTTTACAACAACGCTATCTAATATATATACTTATCTGTACAGATAAATATTTCAAAGCACTATTCAATATTTCCAGTGCTATTTTCTGACATGCACTGCAAAGTAGTGTCTGTCATCTTTGATAGCTGATGATTTAAGTACCGATACACATGTTTGGTGTTTTTTTTTGTGTGTGTGTGTTTTGTTTTGTTTTTTTCAATTTAGACTAATCTGCTGTATGTATTGGTCCATGTCGCAAGTTAGTGATTGATTGTATGTATTTTAATACTTTTTTTTTTGAGGACTCCAGCCATATAAGCACATTGTATTGGTTCTTAGGAGTCCTGGCATGTATTTGTATTTTGTGTGTGTGTGTGTGTGTGTGTGTGTTTGCGTGTGTGTGTGTGTGTGTGTAATGACCTGTAAGTTGCACTTTGTTTTATATTTTGCCAAAATGAATGAATGAATGAATGAATGAATAAATGAATGGATGAATGAATAAATGAAAGTACGCATTTACAGGGAAAGAAATAAGATGCTTCATTATTTATTGTTGGTAATTCTAAAGCTTCTCCTATTGAAACGGAAAAATAAAATTTAAAATGATTATCGTGCCCCATAATGAGGATCATGATGATCATAGCGATGCACTTAGCGAGGATAATCTTTCTCATAGTCCCCTCCCCCTCCCCCATACTTATATAATCATCATCGGAGTGAAAAAATAAATAATAACTTGAAGGATGATCACCATTTTTTTTTTTAATAACTGATATCAAAATTGCAAATTATGAGGTAATACCACGTCGGCAGTGATGATGTTATTGACACTGCATGTATTTCACGCTTGGGCTAGGTTGACCTTGCCCCCCCCCCCCCCAAAAAAAAAAGGTTATCGATATTTTGCCCTACTCCTGCAATTATGTTAATTGCTTGAAGTGACAATCCAATTGCTGCAGTAGGTATGGGCATTCCCTGATCAAATTGCGGGTCCACACCGAAAGTAATGAATATTCCTTTTTTCATGGTCGTGGCGCACAGGTTTCCTTGGCGTACCCACTGCAGTGTTGTACACGAGATAATGGCGATTATGTCACACACACACACACACACACACACCCACCCACACACACACAAAATACACAGATATCATGGTCATGCAGTGTGGAAAGTCACATGACGCTGGGTGCACTGTTGAGACATGTTTGTATACTAATTTTGATTCATTAGGGAAATGGAAAGGTTAGATGAGTTATGCATGGTACAGGGTATCAATCTGCAGTATGATTTCTACCCCTGTAGTTAGGCGTTAATTACACCCGACAAGCATTTACTGTGATCATGGTGATTTTAGACTATTTCAGTCTGCCATATCTCTCCCTCTCCCTCTCTCTCTCTCTCTCTCTCTCTCTGGACTTTAAGTGATGCCTTGTGGATGTTTGTTCGTTTATCAAACCAACGATAAACGTCTACACGTTTTTTTCAGGGCATGTCATGCCCTTTTAAAATCGACTAATTTTAAATTTCGTGGTCTAAAAAGTAGCATCATTCAGTGCCAAGACGTGACTATTGTCATTTCCTCGTAGGAGAGCCGTCTTTAGAGCAGTGCCCTTTCTTCTCCCAGACGTCCTGCCCAGAGATGCAGGGCGAGAATGGCGATATGATTCAACATCTTCTGAAACTGCTACCATCAGAGCAAGAACATCGTCTGGCTGTCCCTCCGGAACTGAAAGATGTCCTGCCCTCTGCCAAATACATGTGCGCGCCGCCAGGTAAGTACGGGAATGAACCTGAAACAATTATTGCTGACGGAATAGATTTCATGAGGAGTCTCTATCAATGGGATTCAAACTCACGAAAAGAAACTAGCTCATGCACCAGATTGAGGTGTCTTAGCAATTCATCGCCATGGAAACTGGTTGTAAAAAAACCAAACAAACAAACAAACAAACAAACCACGAAAAAAAAAAACACAACACCTGACTCATATATCTGCAAACACTGCTATCGCTAGATTCAACCAGGCGCGGTGGAGCACCCCAATTTGCATCTCATTATCGCCCCGTTCTATTTGAATTTCCAACGGGCATCCACGGCTGCCCGAAATTGTGTGCATGAAAAAGTCAAATCTTTACCTTCTCCTTGTGCCGCTATGCGTGCCGCTAGTAAACTCAAACTTCCCACACTATCTAAGTTTTTAAAAACCTTCCTTTTGATGAAAAATTATGAAATTTGCTGCATTAGAACTTGAGATATTAAAGCGTTTTGAAAATCACCTCTCGCAAAACATGCTCTCTGTTTTTTTTCCGACTGGACTATGGCCGGGCTCCAATGTGTCCGAAATTGGCCACATAAGTTCATCAGGCCTCAATCCATATATGGTGAAAGTTTTCGCTTGGTTCCATCTGTACTTTTTGAGAAATCAACTTGTTTCTACAGGGTTTGGAATAGAAAATTTTAGTCAGGGAAACAATTGAAAATGACGTCATTTCTTTTCCCGTAATATTGGGCATGCGTGGTACGTGAGATTCAGGATTTCGTGCTCATTGCTGGTTTGCATGTGACGCAGTCAATTTTGCTGAGTGTCGCACGGCGGTGACTGCTGAGCTGCTGCCGCGCACGCTGCATGCAGCAATGCGTTGTGTGTGCCGTGACATGCAACGCTACAGTGACGCGATTATATATACATGGGACCGACCTGTACGCTTTGCGTTCGTGTCAATTTTGACATCACCTTCTGTTTTTTTCCGACACAACCATGGCCGGGAATATTACGGTATGAAATGTGAAATGCAAGCAGATCAATAAATTTCGGTGTACTTTATTCGAATGGCGCTTTGGTTCCGTAATCACACTTCGTGAATTTTAGGATGATTTTCGAGGCATATTTTTGGTAATTTTGCTTGCCAGGTTTTCGCTAAAATTTCACATTTTATCATTGCCAAATCCTTTAATATGTTATATGTGCATATTCGGACATGTTTTCAAATTCAAACTAACTCAATTTTAATCCGAAAATAGGTTTCCTGAAATTGTTATTAGCTTGAGAAGTTGTTTACTTTTTCTCAACTACGCGAGTACATGTTGTTTACTTTATGCAAATGAGGCTCGGCTGCCGATGGATTTCTGCGAGATAATTGGGGTGCTCCACCGCGCCTGCAACGTCCAATAACTATAAGTGGATGGATGAATTAAACATGACAATATCAGCTATACTTCAATTTTACGTATACCTTGTCCTACTTTTCCTCACCTAAGTTCCCTGCGATGGCTCATTTCATTCATCAAACATCTGCTGATATAGTGTCAATCCATGTCAATCCATGTTCTGTGTATTATTCTCTTCGATGTGTAGGAAGCCGGACTCACGTTTTAACTGCAAGGGGCATGGCAATGACAATGACTTTTTTTTTTCTTTTCAGCAGAGGGCGGCAAACAAAACCTGAGCGAGTACTCAGCTACATTTTGGCCTACCTACATTGTATGACATTGTTTTCAAGTGTATGACTTTTAGTGTCCTCACTGAGTGCTTACTTACAAGAAACCTGAAAAACTGTTAGTGCAGATGTTCACGAGCATAGTGTGAGTTTGCCTGTTTGTGTGTTTTCGTGCGTCCGTGTGTCCTCCCAAACAGACACGAACGCTTCGGTTCAATAATTTATGATATTTTAGTCAAGAATTCCAATGTGAACTATTTGACCCGTTCATGATGAATTCTGAAATTCCCTTAGATTAAATACACAGACCACCAGGTTCCCGTAGAGAATGGGTTAAAAGGGTATCTACTGTAATGCATACGTGATGGGGAGATACTCATCCTACTTGACTAGCCGGCATTCTAGAGGCTGACAAGAAAAGAGCTCAAAGAAAAGAAAAAGAAAAAGAAAAATGGAGGGAGAAAAAAAAAAGGTCTTGATATTTTTGGTTAGCAGTGGGGGGGGGGGGGGGATCCCAGACCCCCAGCCCCCTTAGATCCATCACTGCAAGATGATTACTACTGCATTATGGCAATGTTGATATATTATTTTTCTTAAAAGTACCACTATTCCGTTATCGTTCGTACAAACCTATTACATTTATTACACTGCGCTCCCAGAGGTTTATTATATTGCAGCTTCTTCTATCCATGATATAATCATTATGTCATTTTTGTTGATGTCGTTGCTTTGAAAAGTTGTTGTCTAACAGCAAGGAATCTGAACAATTATATATCAGACTCAGTCTTTAATCAGTCTTTTTGTTGTTTTCCATTTCTCCCCCCCCCCCCCCCATCCTAGCCTGTTTGTCAAACCCGTGTCAGCATGGAGGGACGTGTGAAGAGACTATGGAAGGCTTCAAATGCACTTGCCCTACTGGATATCAAGGCGTTACGTGTACATATGGTAAAGATAGAAAAAGTAAATAGATTACTGCTTGCAGGGGCGGATCCAGGGATTTCTTAAAGGGAGGGGCGCAAATATATCTACACACACACACACACACACACACACACATATATATGAAGGGTTTGTTTGCAAAAACCGACAAGTCCATTTTTGAAGATTTTGAAGTACGATCTAATACTTTTTAAATGATATATTGGTTACTACATAAAAAAGGTATATTATTTAAGTTATGGTCAAAAGAAGCAAAAATTTTCTTATTATTCTCTTTATTTCTCTTGACCTTTAATCGCAAATATCTCCATTTGGCAAATATGGACTTATCGGTTTTTGCAAACAAACTCTCCATATTGATAGATAGATAGATAAAGATAGATATAGATATAATATATATTATATAAATTTCTGGTGCCACTTCTGGGTTTCGCTTTCATCTTGTTCTTTTAATTTCGTTTGTTTAAACAAAACATATAGGATATAGGGGGTGTGTGCCTCGTGCGCTCCCTCTGGATCCGCCACTGTGCTTGTTGTTGTTGTTTTTCTAATTTCATTTTCAATGCCCGCAATATTTAACCAAAGCCAAAAATAAAACCCAACAACAGCACAAACTGAACAGAGTCATACTTCGGAGACAGAAGGGATGACGGAGGCACATCCAAAATGTGGTATAAAGACGAATAGGTAGAGATATTAGCATTAGATTTTACCTTGTTCTCCGTCATCTTTTGCTTCATCTCCTCCTTCGTCTGTTGCTTGGCTCGAGATCGTTAAGGGCGCCGCTGAAACCTGGCGTTCAACAGCGCCCTCAGTGATTTCTTGGGTATTTCCTATTTCCTCACGAGCAACAGTGAAGCACGCGACCACTCCACTGATCTCCAAAAGAAGTATCTGGATGTCTGGTCGGTCAATTTCTTTGAAGACAATGCTCTTCTGTCTGGTAATGCATGTAATTGCGGTATCGTATGGGCCTAGAGATAATGAGTCGTAGCCCCCCCCCCCCCCAAAAAAAAAGGGGGTCATTTTGATGCCGCAGGGCTCCGTGTGTAAGGAGGTCTTGGTGACTATAAAAGACGGGTCACACCTTTTATTAGGATTGTTTTGTTTTTGATATCTCAGCCATTTGAAAACCAATTTTCATCATATGAACTTTGAATATGTCTTAGAATCACACGCTCTTTCATATTCCATTATAAGTTTCCCATTATCTTAAAAGAGACCATACATTCTACACAGGCTAAGCAAGTGGGATTGTGATGGAATTACATGTACACTGCTTCCTTTTTTGAAAAATATGTGAATTTCCCATGTCATCTGATTCAACACTGCTTAGTGTAATTTGTTTAAGATTTTTCAGAGTATTGTTTCTCTGCTAAAGGACCTAAATAAATTCCACAAATCTGCACATGGAGCTGTTGATTTATGTCCTACATGATGTAAAATAATACGAAAATTGTCTAGAATGTCCCTTTAAAAAAGAAATCGTCATCAATAAACGTTGGAAATCTCAAACCTGATTTCCCACAAAACTGCACTCTTCATTTTATAATTATGTTCCTCACAATTTTTGCGCACTATTCTTTCTGTCAGACGGATTCATTCGTCACGTGGAAGTGCTCGGAGGAATGGACGCTGAAGGATTTGTTGCCATAGCAACCAATTCCGATCCGAGTCATCTGTATCTGCCGTCCCACCGGGGATGGACGGTAAATGCGTCAAGACTGGTATGCAACCATTTGGGATTTAAAGCGGTGTACAGTACTTTCACGGGAAATTACTCCTCCGACGATGTCAGCGGAGTGGGGGTGTTCACTTGCCCCCCGGAAGCAGCAAACATCACGGACTGTTATCTACTGGAAGAAGGAAAAACAATGGGACCGGAAGCAACCATTAGGATAATGTTTTGTAATGGTAAGCGTGTTTTTTTTTTTTTTTTGTATGAATTAATGTATTATCTTTGTATTCGTGCAATCTTAATTATTACCACATTTTGTTTTTATCGATATTTTAATCATTATCACAATGCTGATAATTTTTCCTGTTTTCATAATTGTTTCAATCAATATAATCATGCTTTTTACTGGTTTTGAATTTGTATAAGTATTTTGATTAAAGGGACTGTACAGTACTGGTTAAGGTAGGGATTCATGTTTTCAACATTCCTAAGTGAGATAATGAAAAGCCTCTTATGAAATATGAAAGAGCATGTAATTTTACATGCTTTGATGTTTATTTGATGAAAATTGGTTTTCAAATGGCTGAGATATCCAAAAAAGTGCTAATAATAAAAGGCGACATGCCCCATCTTTATTAATATTTCTTTGTTTCACCTTGTTTTTTGATATCTCAGCCATTTCAAAACCAATTTTCATCGAATAAACTTTTGATACCCCTTAGATACACCGCATGCTCTGACATCTCATAGAGTGGTTTCTGAATATCTCGCAAAACTTTTAAAGCTAAATCCTCACCTCGACCAGAACTGTACACACCCTTTAAGCTGCTCAAATCGAAAAGCTAAAAAAATATTACCAAGTTTAAACTCAAACAAGTTTCATGAAACCCAAAATTTTCACTTGGTGGGCGCCATGAATCTCCAGCTATGAGACTCTATACACTTCGGAGACTGACGAAATTTTATAGATTTTACCTTCGAGCCGTCGATTGCAGCCACCGATGAACTAGAAAAGTGGTTCACGGATGAATGCCCATAGTGAAAGGTTGTTGAAGTGAAACATGTTCGAAATGTAAACGGAACGTCAAAGGTGGCGTTTTGTTTTCTGTTATCTCTATTTCAGTGTGTAGATAGACCCTGTCACTTTGAAATTTACTTCTTTTTTTTTCTACAAAATCCAAACGTACGTTTATGAATATAGAGTAAAACATTCCTGTGTCTTAAAGTTTCTCGCATTTAAGGGGCATTCCAGGCGATTTTCATAATTTGGGAAAGTGTATTTTCATCACTTTTTCTACAATGCCCTTTTTTGTAGAGTAGTGTGATCAGGTATGTCTTACAGAGGTCCTTTTACATTTCTTTTTTAATTCTTTGCACAACCCTCTCTTTCAACTCCAATAACTTTTGAAAGGATAATGCTCCTGTTTTGATAATTGTCATTAATGATAGACAGGATGTGTTGATAGAGCATAATATTCAGCAAGAAACTTGAAGACACTAAAATAGTATTGCCCTCGTCTTTGACTGGGGCAATGCAATTCAAGTTCGGGGAAAAAATCTCGTATCCCCTCAAGGCCAGTCCATATTTAAAAATTATTATTCTTTTCTTCTCATATTATCATTATCATTAATATTATCATTCCTATTATTATCATTTTCATTTCAATTGTTATTATAGGCAGTTCATCTTGATTATCGTCACCATCATTACCATTAATGCTATGATCTATATTGTTAGTACTGTTATGACTATTACGATTCAATACAGTTAGTTCCTGCTGGACACCAGGGTTTGAGCTCGGTTTACAGAGTGGTGTCCTCCCCGATTCCAGTCTGACTGCATCCTCGTGTTCCAGCAGCTCGGCCTGCGCCGACAAGGCTCGTCTCAACGGGCCTTCGGCCTGGAAACCGTCGACCATGTCTTCGTCCGCATGGCTGCAGGTAAATCTGCTGTCGACGTTTCTTGTGACGGGAATAATCACCCAGGGAAGGGAAGGATCGACTAGGTTTGTGACGACGTTTGGTATCTCGTCCAGCACAGACGGCAGCACGTGGACTCAGTACAGAGACCCTTTGACGGGGAGCAACATGGTAAGCTCTCAGCATGTTAAAGGGAAAGTATACAGTACTGGTCTTAAGATGCGGATTCAGCTTGTAACGTTTCGCGAGATATTTAGAAACCACTCTATGATATGTTAAACAGCATCCAAATCTAAGGGTAATCAAAAGTCTATTTGATGAAAATCAGTTTTGAAAAGACTGAGAAATGTACAAACAATGAAAAACAAAGAGATTCTCTTAAAAATCGTGGCCTGTCAATTTTATTAGATCGCTTTTTTTTTTACTGGAAATCTCAGCCATTTCAAGGCCAATTTTCATCAAATAAACGTTGAATCCTTCTTGAATTACATGCTCTGTCCTATCTTTCATAAAAGGTTTATCACTATTTAACCAAAAATGTTGTAAACCTGAATCCTCACCTCAACCAGAACTGTACAGTCCCTTGTTAAGGATTGTATAGTTTTGGCTGAGATCTAACTTAAGATTTGTCAACATGTTTTTGTTTTTTGTTTTTGTTTTTTAATGAGAAACCTCTCTTGAAATCTAAAAGGTATGTAATACCAAGAGTAATTCAACGTTTATTTGATAAAAAATTGTTTTGAAATGGCTGACATATCGAAAACAGGTGGGGCCCACCTTTTATTACGATCGCTTTGTTTTACTCTGTTTTCGAATCTCTCAGTCATTCCAAAAGCGATTTTCATCAAATAAACTTTGAATTGTTCTTAGAATGGCGATGTTCTGTACTCTTTCATAAGTATAGCTTCTTGGTATAGCACAGATTTGAAATTAAAAGCCCACTCCTCATCTCACTCAATACTATAATACTGTTTACTATTGGGAGCAGTGATTAAACAACCCCCCTCCCCCCCCCCCCAAAAAAAAAAAAAAAAAAAAATATATATATATATATATATATATATATTCGAGTTATCACATTTAATGCATATGTGTAGTTTTTTTTTTTTCACAAATAAATGAAGAATCTTACCGTAAAAGCAATAAATAATTTGATACTTACAGCAGAGCATGGACGTGTTGTGTTTGTTTTTCTTTCTGTTTTTCCTTTCAATGACATACGATGAAAATGTGTACAAGCACAATTGGAATTATACTTGTCATTACTGTATACACCCATTTTAATGACCTTAATCACTTTTTCAAGGTGTTCCGGGGAAACTTCGATTCGGCGACTCCTGTCAAGCACTATTTTCGACGACCGATCAAGGGCCAATATATCCGGTTTCAACCATTAACTTTCAACAATGAGATGGCGGTCAGGCTTGAACTTCTAGGCTATGGTCCTATACACAGCAATATTGGTTTGTTTTATTGGTCCGTCAAGTCAATAAAACACATTCCTGTGGTCTGTATGTGTGCCTTTTAATAGTCATTCTTATGTACTTTTCCACTGTTATTTCATTTATTATTTTGAATGAGATATCTCATTATCCACTTCAAGAGGAAGGAGAGCTACGGCATCTACATCTACAAGGTTCTTATTTGCTTCGGTTGCAGGGTTATTATCAAACTACATTCAGTAACGGATTTTGAAATTAGGAGTGCACTTCACTCCCATGTTTCCCTCATATAATTGACAAAGTCATGTGATCGTATATCTCACATTTTGCAGTTTTCATGGATTTTAACGAATTTAATTTCATGTTGTTGTTTTTTTCCAACATACGATGCACTATATATCACTAGTCCTTTTCACATACCTCTGATACATGATTTGCCTCTCTCTCTCTCCTTAGCATCATTTGATGATGAAGGATGCAAGGTAGAACGTGGTGATCCCCTTGGTGTGGGGGACGGCAGTATTCCAGATGACCGGCTTACAAGCTCGTCCACTTACAAAGGTCAGACAAATTTCTACGGGGTTACGAAGGGCAGACTCGACCTCATGGTTCCTGGACCAGACGGTGGGTCCTGGACCGCTCAATCTAGTGACTCGGATCCATGGGTCAAGGTGAGAAAGAAATAGTGTTGTTTACTTTAAGTGTAATCACAAAAGGCACCCAGGCCTCTTTACCTTTGTATCTTTTTTTTTTAAGTGTTGAACCTCCATCGCATAGTCCCAATGAAAACAAGAAACCGCACAACAAAATCTTAGCTTGGTATATACCTTTTTCTCCCCTGTTCCTTATCACTCAAGCGTAGGTGTCCTTATATGATGTACTACAACAACGTTGGCAAAATGACGCGCAGTCGGGTTGAATTTCCAGTAGAGCTACATGCAATAGTTTGTTCAACTCAGCTGCGGTCGTCGAGTTCCAGGAGTATTATGACTGATATAAGAGCTTCCCCTTTTTACGTTCAAATTTCAGCGCAAATAATCAGGCAAATAAAACAATGTTATATATTTCCTCTTTCGTGAAAACATGGCATTTCTTGCCTGTCAGTGGGGACCGAAACAGGAAGGTATACGGGGGTGAAGGGTTTGTTCGCAAAAACCGATAAGTCCATATTTGCCAAATGGAGATATTTGCGATTAAAGGTCAAGAAAAATAAAAAGAGAATAATAAGAAAATTTGTGCTTCTTTTGACCATAACTTCAAAAATGTACCTTTATACGTAGTGACCAATATATCATTTAAAATGTATTATTTTGTACTTTATAACAGAGAC
The DNA here is from genome assembly GCF_964275005.1 of Diadema setosum. NCBI lineage: Eukaryota > Metazoa > Echinodermata > Echinoidea > Diadematoida > Diadematidae > Diadema > Diadema setosum. The sequence goes on along the minus strand of NC_092690.1, from coordinate 19,914,742 downwards.
CGTACTTCATAACAGAGACCGTACTTCAAAATCTTCAAAAATGGACTTATCGGTTTTTGCAAACAAACACATCGTATCTTCAACATTATATAATTTTCTTATTTGGTTGTTACAGTTACATTTTCAGTCTGAAAAATACACACACACACACACACAAAACAAACACGTGAAACAAAATCACGATAAACTTTATGAGAATATGTCAAAGTTCCATAAACTTCATACAATATTATGAAGTTCATTGAACTTTGACACAATCATATAAACCACTCAGTCTGTTTCCCTATACGTACACGTGCCAAATGGGAAACCTGGAGTGGAAATTCATTCCAAACTCAAAGCAAACAAACAAACAAAAGAGAATGATCGTTTGAATTTTTGTTATCCCCAGATTGACATTGGCCAGACTGCCATGGTAACCGGAGTGATCACTCAGGGTAGCTACCACTGGGACAACTGGGTGACGTCCATCTTCGTCTCTACGTCATCTGATGACGTCACTTGGCATTTTGTAGCAAGATGCGGAACACGTCAGGTAAGCATTTTTACAAGCAATATTTCATCTAATAGATTACTAAACCAGGTTATTATACACAAAGTCCGCACGGGAAGTCTAAAGGCATGAATTATTTCAGGCTTTGCAACTAAAAGAAAAACACTGGAAAAAAAAAAGAGATGTTTTGTATCTTTCTCTTAGAGGAGAGTACACAAGACACTAAAAAACAACAACAGCAACAACAACAACAACAGAAATGTAGACAGAGCCTGCCAGAACCCTTGTCATTATTTCATACACCGGCCTCTTTCTCATACCTTGAAGTGGTCACACGACAACGTCACTATGGTTTTGAAACTTTTGAATTTGGACTTCTATATATTGGTTACATTGGGTACAGGGTTACAAAAATGTGATAAGATTCATAACTAATCATAATGAACGAAAATTTGACATAGCAGCTTCACAGAATGTTTGATTTGATGTGTGATAAAGAAGCACAACAAAAGGAGTATGTGCACGAATTCTACACAAGTGAATTTGTTAAGCAAGAAGTATTGCAACAGAGTAACATTTAAATTACTGGAATAGTGTATTATTCTCTGGTGTTTCAATTTATTAGTTTACCTGCTCAAGGACTATATCTAATCTCATAAATCTACATATATCACTGTCGATTTATGTTCTACCTCTTTTAAGTAGACAGAGTTGTACATCATGAACAAGAGTTGTGGTTTTTATTGTTTAACACATAGAATACAGTTAATACGCCTTCTTCATTAAAAGCTATTGCTGTAAATTCTCAAAGCAAGATATGGAGCTAGAAGAAAATCAAATAAAGACAGCGTTTGACATTATGTAAATAATTTTAGTTTTGCTAAGATATTGTGGAACCTTACCATCATGGCTCATGATATTCTACAGGAAAAAAAAGTCGATATTTTACTCAAAATATAAGCAAATTGAATTCATTACAACCACGTGGAAACATCTGTATGTGTGTATGACTGCTATCGACATTTCATCTTCATCAACATGATGTCTGTAATCAAAATCATAATCACTGTCAGCATAGAAGGAATTGTGATTACATGCTTACACGTGTTATTAAATCTTTCAGATTTTTCCGGCGAACATTGACCGCAATACCCACGTGACGTCATTGTTTGACTCGCCAATCAACGCTCGTTATGTGAAGATTCACTCACATACGTACCATGATTATATGTCCATGCGATTCGAAGTCCTTGGGTTCTTGATATGATGTCCAGCTATCTGTACTTGGAACACTTCGCACTAAGTTTCAACTTTTTTATTGGTATTTTTTTTTTTTATTGTCTGCCAACGTCAGTACTCGTGCTACGAGTTGATGTTGTCTTGCTTGTACCCTGCTGGAAAAACAGTGTCCCACAGTGTGTTCACATTGTGTTGACATAGTCGACTATGTGAAAATCTAACAGTGTGAAGATTATTTCACACTGTGGTGTGGTTTATCACAGGGTATTCAAAAGTTAATTTCCTGTTTCACACCGTGCATTAATGAATCACAATGTGATTTGATGATTCACAATGAGTTCACACTGTTATAATGTTCGAATTTAACGGTGAGAGGAGATTTCACATTGTGTTGACAATGTGTTCACACCGTCTTTCACATTGTATTTCACATTTTCGGACACTGTGTTCTTTCCAGCAGGGTAGGTACAGATCTTAGTCAGTTATGATGAACTTTGTGTGTGGAACAAATAATACCGTTGACAATAATAGAAATTGTGTGTGTGATAACTCTGATTTATTCAAACCTTGAAGAGAAATTAAAAAAGTAAAATTTTACAAGTATGCATGTTTCTCAAAAAGTCATTCTAAGTTTTATGATAAACTTAAGATATAACAATTCTGAATTAAATAATGCCTTTTTTAAAACATTTTTATTGTTTAATCGGGAAGGAAATGTATATGTAGTATAATGCTGTTTGTATCTGGTATATCAGTATGTATACATTTTTATTGTATATCATATGTATGTATGTATATGTATATATATATATATATATGTATATAATTATATATATATATATATTTATATGTAGATATATATTTATATATATTTATAAGTAGATGTCATAGAAATATATTCGAGACTCTCAGACTATAATGCTGGAACATGTTCTATTCGATCCTTTACAGTCAGCTTATCGCCCTCACCATCGTGTGGAGACCCTTTTGAGGAATGTTTCTAGTTATACTTTAAGGGAAATGGATTCTGGATCCGTCACAGCAATGGTTTTGTTGGATCTGTCTTCGGCCTTCGACACTGTAGATCACAAAATTCTTGTCAATACTCTTACAAGTTTGGGTGTACAGGGACAGGCTCTCGAATGGTTTAAGTCATACCTATCACACCATTCACAGTCTGTTCTTTTGAATGGTGTCACATCGTCCTCAAAGCCATTAGGCTGTGGTGTACCTCAAGGCTCTGTTGGCGGGCCCACCCTTTGTTCTGTCTATTTGATCGGTCTGCGGAAAATATTTCAAATTCATTCTGTTCGGTATCATCTATATGCAGAGGACATACAAGTTTTTGTATCTTTTCCACCGCATCAAATCCAAGCATCTGATGCACTGCGCTGTCTAGAAATTGCATCATGGATATTGATACTTGGATGAGGTCTAACTCATTGCTTCTAAACCACAGCAAGTGTGAATTTATCTTTTCTCTTCTTTTTTTTTTTTTTGTTCTAAATCTCACTTGAATATAAAGTTGGATATTAGTTCCATTTCCATAGTAGGTAACAATATCCCTCTGTCAAAGTCATGTCGCAATCTAGATGTTATGTTTGACTCTCAAATGACTATGTCTGATCAAATCACCAACATTTCTAAATCAGTCCGTTATCAACTGCGTAATATTGGTTTTATTCGTAAGTATTTGACCTCGCTCTGCAACGGAAAAAATTGTTCATTCACTTATTTCTTCACGGCTTGATTTCGGTAATGGTCTGTTTTTCAATCTACCAAACTTACAAGTTACCCAATTACAAAAGTCTCCATTGATTGCCTGTACAGGAGCGTATTAGGATTAAGATGCTTCTTTTGGTTTATCACGTTATTGAGGGAACAGCTCCTGATTACAATGTTTGTTTGTTTGTTTGTTTCGTAAATATAAACCTTCACGAACTCTTCGATCCTCAACTTCAGGTCTTTTATATATTCCGTTTTCTAAGAAATCTTGGGGGGAACGAGCTTTCGCTCACGCTGGACCAACACTGTGGAATTCACTTCCTCGTGAGCTGAAAGACTCAAGCTCCATAACATCTTTTAGGAGTAATCTAAAATCCTATTTGTTTAGCAGTGCATTTTGAAGATAGCCTTTCATGTTTTCTTTTTCTTGTTCATCTTCTTCTACTACTGTGTACGTATTTTCAGTCTGTTTGATTCGATGTAAAGCGCCTTGTGCATTTAATCAGAGTGGAAAATTGCGCTATAGAAATCGTATGCATTATTATTATTAAATGCGTTCTCATAACCTGAATATTAATGTACCTTGCCGATAACTATCTGTATATAAACAAAAAGAGGACTGTGAATAATGGGATATACTCATTTTAATGTAAAACATCGTATTGAAGAAGTGAATATTTGATTATAGGAGTATCATTATTATTCATGCATTACGATTTTCAGAATTATATTGTTTCTTGGATTTCGCATAATTGCATGATAATGATATGGTAAATTCCTAGATCTGAACATACAGTATATATGATATATTCTAAGATCAAGCAGTATGGTATTTTAGTCTGATTCAAACACAAAATAACATGTGGAACAAAATACAAATGGACCGTCGAAAAAAGAAAGAAAGAAAAACAATGGTATGGGTCACTGATCTCGTGATGGATATGAATGAAATGTAGCTCATTTCTTTTCATAATTGTACTCCGAAATCCATGGAAAGGTCATGCAGTATCTAGTTTTAGATTTATTCTGCAAGTATAGATAGGCTGATATGAAAGGTTGACAGAATTATATGTAGTTGCATGCTGAAAAGTATAGGTTTGCATCTTCGTGTCATATTTCATATCAATTCTGTTTATTAGAGGCATCCAGATGCGAAAGTCTCAGGCATAGAATCATTGACGTATATATGTATTTTGACGTCATATGCACTGTCGTTGTTGTTGTTGTTTGTTTCATTAAGAGGGAATTTGTAAATATTCTAACCTGGACATGTTGGATTTTTTTCCATGCTACAGAAGAAACCCATACGAATTTGAAGGAAAAAAAAAAGCAGCATTGGCAATGTCTTTTCTATCCGGACTCTACTTTTTTGATCTGTATGACACGGTTTGATTTTTCGACTGCACGTATTTCCCAAAGACACTTGCCCGAGGTTAAGAACCATGAGTATGTTTTTTATGTATAGTAATTTTATACACATCGATAAGACATTAGTAAATAGTACAAAACTTAGAAATACGACACTGATTGTTGCACCAAAACTCATTACAAGTAAAGAAAATTCTCTGCAGCTCCTATAAGAATATATTTTAACAATTGTATAATCATTTCACTGAGTGAAATTGATCATCTCAATATTGCTAAATTAAGTGATATATCATTGCATCAGCCCCTATTTCAGACTGTAATGAGGCCCAAATAGATTCATTTTTAAAACCAAGCAATCAAAAAAAAAAAAATGCAAACATCTAACCTCCACTAAAACACACCACATCCTAACGTAAATACAACAGTACTCAAAGAAAACAGCATCCCCTTACAAAAGAGTATGCCAGACGTATTGGCTAAATGTATTTTGAAATACATTATCTCTTTTATCAGCTTGAATTTATGTACAATGATATTTCAAAACAATTCGCATGATGAAAAGTGCAATGCCTTTTTCCCTCTAGCATCTGTCTTATTGTCCAATAAAATTCCAAGGGGTTTCGAAAGCAATATGTTCCATGTCTTATGGCCATCTACTTATTAAACACGACCAAAAGAGATAGACAGAGAGAGGGGGGGGGGGGGGGGAGGGAGAGGCCTTCAGTTAGGTGTCATTTGTACGTTAGGTTATGCTAGTGGTCGCCGCACCATTTGATACTTAACTTTCTCATTGGATGTGTATAGCGCTAGAAACATGGTAATGGCAATCGTTCCATAGGTATTACAATTTGATTTCCAAAGCAAAGAAAGCCCACGAGACCGACACTACGCTAAAAAGGCTCACGAGACCGACACTAGGCAAAAGAGGTTCACGAGACCGACACTAGGCAAAAGAGGCTCACAAGACCGACACTAGGCAAAGAAGGCCCACGAGACCGACAAGATGAACAGCGCCACCTATAGACCAATTAACTGTATAGAGTGTCCAGATAATGGCGTAAAGAAGGTATAAGAAATGGAATAGGAGAGTTGCTAGGGTATTACCCCGTCAATTGCCCTCCCTCACCCCCTGAACGGTTCAAGATCTTTAATTGTGTTTGCGTGTGTGAGTGTTTGTGAAAAAAAAATAAACAAAATTCAGTAATGTGCATGAGATGTTTCAAGATTACGGTACTTTCGAAAATGCCAAAACACCCTCGTATCCCTATATGCAAAGCCCATACCGGTATACCTACATAGAAAAAAAAATAATAAAATGATGTGGACATTCAGATCAACCAACTAGAAATGACAGGTACGAAATGAAGTTCACTACAAGAAAATTATTCACAAAATGGTCAATGTTGTAGTGCACACGTGCTTTACATGATAGGGGGGGGGTAGTCATCAAAGGTGTTGAAATAATAAAAAAATCACAGAAAATCATGTAATCGTCAATTATAGGCAGCGTTAAGAATTCGGAAAAAGAAGATGGATCCATGAAAGTGACTTTCCTATTTCATGAAAAAGTACTGTTTTGAGAAGAATAATTTTACAAACACAAGCTGCTGAAATCGAGGTGAATCGCTGCGATAAAAAAAAAAAAGTCTTCAACCATTGAATTTCATACATTAAAGTTAAAGAGAAAATTACAAATTGAACTCTAAACAGGCGGGTAAAAGCAGGCAGAGAGGATATTTAATAAGGCCGAGAAAGAAAAGAGTGAAAAAAAAAATTATATCCTGTCCACCGTCTAAGTAGAAAATAGGAAAGCCTATTAAGTATAGCATAATGGCATCTAAAAGTAGATCAGTCATTGTTCTTGTCCTCTATCACTTTTTCATTCTTTTTTTTTTTTTTTTTGAGGGGGTCCTATGAAGAGGACAATTCTATATAAAAAAAAAAGAAAATATGGTAACAGTGTTGCTCCCCGTAGCGTAACAAAACTGTCCCCTAAAAGCTACACGTGTAGAAATGAGTATATGAATATAAGAACGACCCAAGTCCAATTTTTGGCCAAATTCATTTTGACATGGGAAATTGTAGCTTATGCATGGACTCATCTTGTGTATAAATGATAAATCCTAAATACCCCCGGAAGTGCCTGAAATAAATGAGTTAAATCTTATATGAATGTAAGAATGAAGGACTTGGGTCATTCTTACATTCATATTATAGCGCCCTCTCTCGTCCTTCTCTCGTCTCTATAGCAGAATATCATGTATATGAATCAAAGAACGACCCAAGTCCATACGAATCAAAGAACGACCCAAGTCCATTCACACAAAATGGCCTCTCCACAATTAATGTTAATGTTAATTGTCATAATAATATATGTTATAATTTGTATATACAATGTTGCCTTCCCATCACAGTTAAATAGAATATTATTGGACAAACAAAAAAGATATGAAGTTTTTTTTAGTTTACTCGAAATGGTCTTCCATGGACTTGGGTCGTTCTTATATTCATATACTCAAATACATAATTAATGTCGTTAATATGTAGATGGTGCTGTTATTAGTTAGTAACAATCTTTCGCTGGACAGCGTAACGAATTTGCACCCGCCAGTATGTAATTTTCCCCTTAATGGAACACCCTGTACAGGTACATATTTGTAATTGACATATAGATGGCGCTGTTCATCCTGTCGGTCTTGTGAGCCTTCTTTGCCTAGTGTCGGTCTCGTGGGCTTTCTCTGCCTAGTGTCGGTCTCGTGAACCTTCTTTGCCTAGTGTCGGTCTCGTGGGCTTTCTTTGCCTAGTATCGGTCTTGTGAGCCTCATTTGCATACTGTCGGTCTCGTGAGCCTTTATTGTGTAGTGTCGGTCTCGTGGGGTTTCTTTGCTAAAGCCCATTTTACACTTTCACGGATTGCTTCACCGATGACCACGGATCGTCATCCGTGGTGTTCCGGCATGCAAAATATCGATTTTCCTCTCAATGCCGGTGTGAATACGATCCCAACTGGGTGTCTACACGGACAAGTACGGAGGCTACACGGACACTTACGGTGCCTACACGGACAGACAACGAACGAACGCGAACCACAGCGGAAACGATACGGAGCTAACACGGATATCAAAGCAGAGCACGGATGCAACTGGGTCCCTTCACGGTCTTTACACGGATGTCCCTAAAATGTTGACAGATGACATTTATTTTTGTTTTTGATACTTTATCATTCTCGGACAACATGCCTCCAGAGCTAACAACAAGCACTCCAGAAAATCTACAGCAGCCTACATACGCCTAGGCCTGTCGACATCAGGCAAATCTCTTCTTGCAAACTCTCATTTTGCGGGAACGTCATGACATAAAGCAAAACAAAACAAAACAAAACAAATCAAAACACACATACACACACACACACACACACAAACCACCACGGAAATGTGTGTGGGTCACTGAAGCTTTTCAGGCTACAATAGATCGAACAGTATGAGGGGTTGCTGGCTGTACTGATGGGGGAAGATGTGAGCAAATTTCATGGACTTTATGAGCTTGTATTGGCAAAATAGACAAATTTCGCATCCCGGATGGAGCCGATGATAATACGGAGGTCCCGATGTCTTAACGGATTGTCCCGGAATGAGTACGGAGGCAACACGGAATAGCCGGTGCCTACAAGGAAGGAATACGGCGGCAACACGGAGTAGACGGTGCCAACAAGGATGAGTTCGTATTGATTTTCATCCGTGATGTCCGGGATGAAAAATTAAGCAAGCTTGATAATGCCGGAGGACTTCACGGAGTCAACACGGTCATGCCGGAAACAGTACGGATGATCCCGGATCGACGATCCGTGGTCATCCGTGATGCGATCCGTGAAAGTGTAAAAGGGGCTTTAGTGTCGGTCTCGTGAGCCTTTTGCGTCTAGTGTAGAACTCATGGGCTGTATGACTCATGGACCTATTTTTGATGTCGGTCTCGTGGACCGTATGACTCATGGGTGTCGGTCTCGTGGGATGACCCCCCCCCCCCCCCCCGAACACGTGGAAGTGTTGTGGTCACATCTAAGCCCTGTCGTCTACCAAGAGAAATATCTTTTTGTCGCCAGAATCTAATACCCGCAACCAGACAGAGAAATAGCTGCCCAGTTGATCGACCATATGCAAATTGCTGTGGATCAAAACAATACTGACCAAGCATCCAGTTGCAGCTATTGTCATGCTGGGGGATTTTAATGAACTGGATTTGAACCCATTTCTCTGCGACGTGAACCTTCGACAAGTTGTTGATAAACCAACAAGGGGTGAGCGCATTCTTGGCAAGATCGTCACAAATGTTCACGCCAAGTACAATGAGCGTGTTTCTACTGAGAGCACCTCGCATCACCGCGAATTTTGTCTCCCGCATCATCTCGTACTTTACGACCACTCGAGCTGTTTCTACTGATAGCACGATCTGCCATGTCGAAATATTGGATCCCGTGAGATTTTCGTGCCAAAATTGAGTTGTTGGTTTTTTTTTTAAACTTTGTCAATTTTGGGGTGCTGAATCCAAAAAACTTTGGTTCCATTTTTTTTTTCGGCCACGTCTTCAGCCGCCATTTTGAATTTCAAAATGGCCACCATAGCAAACTGTATTTTGACCCAGTTCTCATAATGTGAGCATCATAGAAGGTTCAAATTCGATGCAAAAAGCATGTTTATGATGTCAGACATTCTGATACACCATTTCCTGATATTGTAGATTGTTTTAATACAATTTGAGTGCTGCCATCTTGAATTCAAAATAGCCGCCATAGCTAAATGTATTTTCACCTGTATCTCAGGTTGTAAGCATTATGGAAAGTAAAAATTTGGGGCAAAAAACATGCTTATGATGTCAGACATGCTAAAATATATATTTTTGTTTTAAATGATGGATCATTTTGGTTGGCGGCCATCTTGAAATTCAAAATGCCACCATAGCAAATGTAATTGGGCCTATATCTCGTATCGCATGTATTTTGTAAGGTTCTAACTTTGGGCAAAGAGCATGCGTATGCTATCAGACTTTCTGAAACATCTTTTTTTCTGAAATGATGGTCCATTTTGATATTATAGGTGGCCATCTTGAAATTCAAAATGGCCGCCATACCAGAATGTATATTTTGACCCATATCTCATGTTGCAAATAACACAGAAAGTTCACATTTCGGGCATAAACCGGGCTCATGATGTTGAACATTCAGATACACTTTGATCCCCTCCCTAAAATTGCAGATCATTTTTGAGGCTGCCGTTTTATCATTCAAAATGGCTGTTTTTCAGCTAATATCTGTGGTAACAAGCAACTTCTAGGCATATCAATGTTTATGGTGGTGTACGTTGTACATTCTTTTACAAACACACACACACATATACACATGTAATTATATACATTCTGTAATAATATGGATTATTCGCATTGGCTGCCACTCTTGCAATTCAAAATGGATTTCGACCCATATTTGGTGCTGTAAGACCTTTACCCTGCAAACTCAAGCATGCTGGAGCGCTTTCATGTAGGACCTATGTGTAAGTCAATCACTTCAATAAATATTATCATTGCGTAGGCGGGACTGCTTCCTGTAGGTGCACTGCCATGTTGAAATGCAAAATGGCTGCCACGGGAAACATTCCTTTAAGAGCATTGCGTGTAGGTAAAACTTGTGAAAGGGAAATCATGTGATTCTGGTGTCAAAACAAATTACTTTCCAAAGTGCCTCAATAACTGTGTCTGAGTGACTAAATGCCCCAAATTAGACGATTTGGTTGTAGAGTTTAAATAAACAATTATTAGCCGTGTACTAGAAAATTTATTGGAAATTTACTTAGTTAAAGGGTGTGTACAGTTCTGGTCGAGGTGAGGATTTAGATTTTAACGTTTTGCGAGATATTCAGAAACCACTCTATGAGATGTCAAAGAGCATGCAATTCTAAGTGGTATCAACAGTTTATTCGATGAAAATCGGTTTTGAAATGGCTGAGATATCCAAAAACAAGGTGAAACAAAGAGACCCTAATAAAGTTGTGGCATGTCGCCTTTTATTATTAGTCTTTTTTGGATATCTCAGCCATTTGAAAACCAATTTTCATCAAATGAATGTTGAATCCTTCTTAAAATTACATGCTCTTTCATATTTCATAAGAGGCTTTTCATTTACTCACTTAGGAATGTTCAAAACATGAATCCCCACCTCAACCAGTACTGTACAGTCCCTTTAATGTCTTCTAAGCTCATTCCCTGCATGTGTTTTTGAAGTCACAGCACTTGTATAGGGCTGTACACAGGGAAAAATCGGTTCTAAATTCCTCCAGAAACAATGGATTTTGCATTTCTTGCCATATGAACATGATAATGAATTTTGTGGCTACCGTTGGTGTAGGAAGCTCAAAACATTTAATTGCACAGTTTATGTATATCCGCTGGCAAATAACTACAGTGTACCATGTCATATTCCCCTGTAGTAGAGGCACAAATTAGGTTGTGAAGGTTTACGAGGTTTGTTCTATGGATGTGTTGTATCAAGACTCTACGAGAGCATTTTTTTTTTTCAAATCCTCTGACAAAAAAAAAAAAAATCCCATCGGGGTATATAGGCTATTGAATGAACTGCATGCACATTAAACTCAAAGGCCCGAATTCACGAAGGTGGTACAAACAAAACCATGGTTTAAACCATGGACAAAAACCATGGAGTGCCAAGTGTCGCATGGAATATTTCGTCACGAAATCAGTCATTTCGTCGATGAAATTATTATTTTGTAACAAAATGACAACATTTTGTAACTAAATGAACATTTCGTCCACGGAATGATAATTTCGTTAACGAAACCTGTCATTTTATCGACGAAATGACCAATTTCGTAACGAAATATTCCGTGCGACACTTGGAGCTCCATGGTTTTTGTCCATGGTTTAAACCATGGTTTTGTTTGTACCCCCTTCGTGAATTCGGGCCATAGAGCTTACATTATGACTTGCATATCAACTGCAATATTTGCATTTTTGATACAACTGAGAAGGAATTCTGGTTTTTAACTAACCCCTAAAACCTTAAAGTCTACATATTTAATGTTTAACTTCCCTCTCAAAAAAAAAAAAAAAAAAATCTGTAAAAAATGACTCGTTGAAGTTCCAGTGATAATATATATGTATATATATATATATATATATATATATATATATATATATTAATATATATATGTATATATATTTATATTTATATTTATATTTATATTTATCTGCATATTTATCTGCATATTTCAGTAGGTCTACTAATTTGCATAATATTCTTCTTAAGAAGACGATATACTATTTCTCAAGAAAAAAAGAGTAAAAATTTCTTTTCCAGTGTTAATATACATACATGAATTATCTATATACTTATAATATATATATATATATATATATATATATTTTTTTTTTTTTCATCTGCATATTTCAGTACTAATTTGCATAATCATGAATAAAATATACTATCTAGCACCTGAGAAACGTTTATCCCTCATATTGCTAAATCCATTCTGGGTACAAAGATTTCAAATCACTTTTTCCAGCACGTTTGCAGAGAATTTATAGCAAATGCGTGTCTGAAACTGACAATTTCTGTGGCTGGGCAGCCATTTTGTTTATGCAAATTAGCTGGTCAATATTGGTTAATTTCTCTTGGGAATCGGATTTTTCCTAACCCTCAAAACCTTAAAGTCTACATATTCAGTAATTAACTTGCCTCTCAAGAAAAACAAAACAAAACAAAACGTAAAAAATTACTCTTCCAGTGTTGATTACATGTTTATATATATTCACCTGTATATTTCAGTACTTATTTGTATAATCATAAATAAAATATACTATTTCCCAACTGAGAAACGTTTATCCCTCAAATTAATCATTCCATTCGATTTACAAAGATTTGAAATCACTTTTATCCGGCTCGTTTGTAAAGAATTTCTGCAAAATGCGTGTCTGAAACTGACAATTTCTATGGCTGGGCAGCCACTTTGTTTATGAAAATTAGATGGTCAAGATCAGTGAATTTTGCCTGGGAACCTGTTTTTTCGGATTCAGCATACACAAATTAGGTAAAAGAGACCGGTGCTCAACATTTACTCAAAAATGCCTCTGACACCTTTTTAGAGAGCCCTTTATTCAGAAATCCCACTAGACTAATAAACAAGACAACGTGATTTGATCACAGTTGTCAGGCGCTGCTGAGGCGCATCGAGAAAAACAAAAAAACAAAAAAACAACACAAAGCTGCCCACTTGACCAAGGGGGTACTAGTACAACTGTATCTTCTTGAATAGACAAGGCAACGTGATTTGATCGCAGTTGTCAGGCGCATCAAGAAAAAAAAAAGACACCAAGCCTCAGCTGAAGGCTAGCTGCCCACAGACTGGACTCGGACAACACACAGTGACCCCCGCCGGCGAAGTAAACAAACCCGTTCTCCGCGAGTTCTTCCGCACATTTATTGTGCATACGTGCACCTTGCCCAAGTTCGAAAGATCATACATGTTAGTGTGTTCAACGTGCAAGGAATTGTGCAGTGCAGCTCTCGGAGCAACCACAGCAGCTCTGCCATCAGGATTGACCTGAATAAGGTGAGCATCTCTTACTACACGTAAACCCGTACACCGTTATTTCTGTGACACATCAAATCAAAACATCTCATGCCAATTTCCCCTATCACGTGTGCAATGGCGTGTGTGTGTGTGTGTATGTGTGTGTGTGTGTGTGTGTGTGTGTGTGTGTGTGTGATGCAAATACAGATCAATAAAAGAAGTCTGTATACATTACATCGTGTCGTTTAGCGTTTAACGTTTAGCGTCAAGGAAGCCGTCCGATCGTGTACCGGTGTCATTACATGTACTCATTAAATCAATAGAGGGCATAACGAAAGCGTATTGTGCTAATTCATGGATCTATCGGTATACGAGATTATGTCCCACTCGGAATGGTTGGGCGTTGCTTGCTCAGTATCCGTACTATTTATGCTATGCTTCTTTGGAGTTCATACGCCATTAAATTTATACTTGCGTTACGCATAAATATTACGCGGTATCGTACATGAGGTAGCGAGAGTCGTCATAAACTCAGAAAGCAATCCAGAATAACGCAGATTACTCAAACTCTATTGTATGTTTGTGTTTGTTTGTTTTTTTTAATCCCAGAGAAAATGAGCAATATAGTACATGGATTATGTACGAACCTATATGACAATGGATCGAGCCATTTGTAGCTCCATGCTGTATACATGTACATAGGCTCTACAGTAGGACCGATAATAAATGCATGTATATGTGTGTGTGCGTATGTGTGTGTGTGTGTTAATTTGGTGGGTCACAAATCTTGACCCAACTCCCTTCTAAAAAAACTTAACGACCTCTAAAAATAGCTGAAGAAAAATAATGACATCTCCAAATGTATTGACATCTCCCAATGTATTTACAACACCATTGAATACGGCACCAAAGGCAAATGGTAAATTGCAAAATATTATAAGACTGATTCTGAAGTGATAAAATTGAAAAAAAAAAATGAGCATAAAAAACTATGTAAACAACATTGTGGTTTAGTAGCCAAGGCTATAGACTTTTATTCGGACAGTCCCGGATTCGAGTCTTTGCAGGTGCGTTTGTCCTTTAAAGGGTAAAAATCAGTCCAAATATAAGTTGTCTGATTAGATAAAAAAAAAAGAGTACAATCTTACGAGTTCAACGGTAAAAATTTGACTGAAATCGGATGAGAAATAAAGAAGACATTTTGAAGTTTTGCTATTCTCTGCAAAACAATTATTGTACAATGGATATTAAAGGGATCGTATACCTTTGGTTGAGACCTAATTTCAGGTTTCTAACATTTATTTGTTGGTGTTATAAGGAGAAACCTCTTATGAAATACTAATATGCAAGAGCATGTAATTCCATGAGGAATTTAACATTCTTTATGTGATGAAAATCGGTTTTGAAATGGCTGGGATATGCAAAACACAGTGATTGTGAAGTGTGGGACCCACTTTTTATTACGATCGCTTTGTTTTACTTTATTTTTTGGATATTTCAGTAATTCCAAACCCGATTTTCATCAAATAAACTTTGAATTCCTCTTAAAATTGTATGCTCTGTACTATATCATATCTTGGCATCTCTCAAAGAGTTATAGCCAATTCTCATCTCCACCAGTATTGTACCATCCCTTTAATATGCGAATGAGTGAGCTAACCATGGCATACCCTCACAATTTTCCATTGATTACGTACACACACACACACACACACACACAAACAAAAAAGACGAACATTCCATTTTTCTGTCATTGAAGTCTGAACTTGGTGTTCTTCCTGGTTGAAAAACTTCAGAATAGTGATCAGTTATCCGATTTGAGCCTCGGGCATAATTGCATTTGAATGATAGACTGGGAATTTCAAAGTTTAATATACAAACTACAAGGCAAGTTGTGAGTGAATGACATGCTTACTGTGCAATTTGCATATTCATAATTCTGTTCAAGACCTGTTTCCTCCCAAAATAGTGAACTTCAAAAAGTCATAACTTATTTTATTTTTCATCCGATTTCGATCAAAATTATATCGTTGAACTCGTAATATTTTACTCTTTCTTATCAGGCTAACTTATTTTTTGGACTGGATTATCCCTTTAAATAGAAGAACTGCTATAGTTTAGTACCCATAAAGTATCCCATCTTACTCAAACGTTTCCCCTGGATAGCAGGGTCTACTAGAAGAGCACTGCTAGCCCTCAATTCTGGATTTCTAAAACCAATAAACATGATAAATTCAAGAATCTGGCCATATTATCATAATTTCCAGGTGAAATCATAATAATAATAGTATTGATTTAATAGAAATACGCCATAAATGATATATAAAAGTGATAAGAATAGTAATAGGGCCTAATGATAAAGATAGCTAGTTTTTATATAGTGCATTTCAGACTTGGTAGGAATCTCCATGCACTTTACAGACTATCATAACCCCGGTCACTGGATGCATTATTTCCGAAAACACTGACCGTGCTCACTCTCCATTCCCCGAGGGACATTCCAGCCAGTCGTCATTTTTTAGGCGCGCACATGCTGATCAACCGACATCCGTTAGGCATTCTCATCCTCCCGTGTGCTTGGTACTCCTGGGTGCAATATGGACAAAGTGTCTTGCTGAAGAGCAAACCCACGAACCCATACCTCATGTGATTCAGAAACGTGCGCAGCTCTCATCCACTCGGCCTCGACACGTCCACAAATATCATATCAATATACTAGTATGCACTTGTTTAGTGCTAGTGTTGTTAGTAGTGTTCACGAGAGGGTTAAATGGCTTAATAATAATAAAAAAAAAAATAATACCTGTAATATGGGTGATGCTTGTTATTCCAAAGGTTCGTTATTCCGAAACACACAAATTCGTATAAGCCTTACCTATAAAAATAGATGTCGTAATTCGAATATGAAATTGATTTTATTAAAACATTTATTTTGTGGCTTTTTTTTTCCGAAGATATTTTGTTATTACGAAGTTCGTTAGTTCGAAAAATGAATAATAAGGTTCCATATTTTGAAGGTTCGTTAATGAGAAGAAAAGGAGACCCCCTCCCCCCCCCCCCCCCCAAAAAAAAAAAAGAGAAGTTCGTTATTCAAAAGGTTCGTTGATGAGAAAATGTAAAAAAAAAAAGTGCATATTTGCACATGTAGTAACAAACCTTTGGAATTACGTACCTCAGTTTGTTTTCGGATAAACAATCTTTAGGATCGAGTAACGAATGTTTGTTTGTTTGTTTGTTTGTTTGTTTGTTTGTTTATTTAGTTGTTTGTTGTGTTTTCTTTCTTTTTTCTCTTTCGAATCAACGAACCTTTGGAATAACGAATCTTGTTTCATTTTCAGAATGACAAACCTTTGAAAAAGCAAACCCCTTCGGCATAACGAATTGTAAGCAATGACTATTCGGTGTGCTTATCACGTGACAGAATGTGACGGATGACATGTGCTCACCAGTGAGAAAGAGAGAGTTGAGATGTGAAATGGAGGGGAAAGCAACAATGTACGACGTTTGTGTGGTAGGGGCTGGTATGGTGGGCTCGGCTGCTGCCAAGTGGCTATCGCACCAAGCGGACATCAAAGTTTGCCTGATTGGCCCGCGGGAGCCCGAGGGTGAGGTGAGTGTGATAGTCGCACTGGCATTCCAAAGTTATGATTATGGCATTGTCTCAAAAGTCTTTAAAAAATGACCTGCACATAGAATTACATTTTTAACGAAATTATACCAAAGGGAACAAGATTTCTCCAGCAAATCACTTCATTTTATGGTTGCACTTACTTTTTAGTGATACTAATTTGGTCAGGATTTTTTTTTTTGTATTTTTTAGTGTGGCGTACAAAATGATAGTTGCATGAGTTGACATGAATGCATAATGTACTCGCATTTATGTTGGCAGCAGCCAATAACCACTGTCTTGTGAAGGACATTGCTCTTAATGTCGAACTTTTAGTCATAACACCAGTATTTCGGTGTTTGATTCTATACTCTTGATATGCATATACAGTATATTTTTGAGTGTCTGTCGAGTATAGGGTATTGTTGTCATTTCTTGACATCCAGACAGGAATGTTTGATGAGGATAGGTGAAACTTCAAAATTCTAAAACTCCACTTATTTTTTTATATATTTCTTTTATTTTGAATATCAATATCTTACGTCCTATCATAATAAAACTTGATTCATTTTGTTTGTACTCATTATCATTATCAAGTTTTGATTCGGATTTTAAATGTCAATGACATACAGTTAAGGCGAGGGACAGTCTACAAATGTATCGGAATAAGATCTTTATTCGTTTGTCACTCCCATAGCAGGAATGGAACTCGGCTGATCGAGAAATCTTCGGCTGTCACTACGACGAGGGCCGCATCACGCGGGAGTTGGACCATGACTCGGTCTGGGCTACCTTGGCTCGACGATCCATCCAACGGTACAAAGACATCGAGAGAGAAAGCGGTAATCGTGCGGGATACTTAGGTTCTATTTTTACGGGAAAAGAAAGCATGTAGTTGTGACTGTGAATGAAACTTCGCTATACTAGTGCTCACCATGGCAACTTGTCTACACGAGATGTTGTCGCCTGATCAGTCGTCTGCCTAGCTTTTGCTGTCCGTACTAACAGGTTTAACTCATTGCAAAGTGCTTCATGAGGCAAAGTTGTAGTTAAGACATTTCTCCGACATGCCATCTGTGAAAAGCAATTAATCTTTGTTATTCTTCACGCCGTTGAGGACAGTGTTATTTTATTAACTTTCAAATCCAGCAAACATGAAATTGGATTCGTTTTGTTTTGCCGTGACCTAAAAAAAAAAAAAAAAAAAAAAAATCTAAGTAACGGCGTACCCTTTTACATTGTCTACTACTTTGTTACTCTTATTTTTCATTCCAGTGTGCTCCTGACGATTCTTACAATCATTTGTGCACCACGAATCTCGTTTATGTATTAATTGCTTTTCTAACATTCCTTTCACTTGTTTATTTTTTTTCTCAAGGACTCAAATTCTATGAGGAGGTTGGATGTGCCTTCATCGATGGGAAAGGGTCGCCTTCAAATCTTGCGTACAGACGAACGGCTGAAAGACTGGGAATTCAGCACAAGATCCTGAACGCCACAGAATTTCACGCTACTTTTCCTCATATTCACGTCGAGGACAATACTGAGACTGTATGGACGCCTCGCCACGCCGGCCACATCAGCCCGAGAACTCTCGTGCGAGCACAACAACGACTCGCAGAGCGAAGAGGGTGCGACATCATCCGCGAAGTCGCTGTGAACGTCGAAGAGGTGAACCGTGGCGGTGGTAGTAGAAGAGGAGGAGAAGGCGAGTTTGTCAAGGTCACCACGAAAGTTGGCCACACAGTTCTGGCAAGGCGGGTTCTCCTTTGCTGCGGTGCTTCCACGAATTACTACAATCTTCTCCCAAGAGATAAGAAGCTGGATTTCAAAAGTTTGAGGGGAATTGTCCTCCTGGCTGAACTTAGCAAAGACGACATTGACAAACTCCGTGGGATGCCTTCTTTAGGTTACCATGACAACTACGCCTTGCCGCCAATTCAGTATCCTGACGGTAGGTCATATGAAGTACGGTTGACATGAGCAAATATTCATTAAGTTATGGCCGTTTGTTTTTGATTTGACAAACGTTATCACTTCAGTAGATGAATACAACAGCTACAGCTCATCCATGGGAAGAATTTTTGTTGTGTTCTCTCACAGAAGTCCATGTGCTGAGAGTATAAGACAAAAGAATTTTTTCTTGATATTCTGTAATTAAAAGTATAGTCATCTGGGTGTTATGTTACTAGAAAGGCACACCTTCTTTTTCCGGGATGTATTAAACTTCCCTCGACAGAATTGAAAGTCACGACACGCAGTTACTAGTGATTACAAACAGACGATCGATCTGTTGATAGCTGTTTTTGCAAAAAGAAAAAAAAAAGCCGCAAACACTTGCGTATGTTCTACAGTCATGCTGCAGACATTGATATCGTTACGTATATTACAAATTCAACTTCATTGAATATCGTCCATGATTCAAAAAGTTTTGTTAACTGGATGTCAAAAACAAACAAACAAACAAACATAATTTTCCTCTGTGGCTGAAAACAGTTCATTTAAATGATCATCAGGCGATAGTTGCACAAGTGAAAAATACTTTATCATGCACAATCAGTTACATTCAAACATGATGTTAGCTTGTTGGATCTTGATTTTTTTTTTATTTGCTTATCCTCACAAACTCACAGATGTTATTTGCAAGTACATGTAGTAGGCACAGCAGTAATTCTTTTTTTAAAGAACTTAAGATTCATTTACTTCTTCTAAAATTGTCACTGTTTTAAAGACAACAGAAATTATAGATATTAAGCAACAGATGTACTTTTTCGCAAATACCGATTGCAAGATCGGAAAGTAAACTAAAATGTATTGAATAATTTATTGTGAAACAGTGACTTGCTAACAGTACATATTAGATATAGAAGAAAGGAAGCTAATACTCATTATTACCAATGTTAGTTTCGTTGTTGTGTTGTCTTATTATTCAATGCACGCGTACTGTTTAACCATTTACTGTCGAAACTATGATTTCATTATTTTTTTCTGATTTGCAGGAAGGTTCTATCTGAAATTAGGATTCAGGGCAGATCCTGCAGATGAGGTACACACGGTGGTAGAAGCCGCATCGTGGTACAAGAGCCACGGGAGAGGCCGGGATACCACAGAGATGTTGGAGGTCTTTCGTGGTCTTTTTCCGGGTATGGTTTTATATAGTTATTTCTTAAATATTGAAGAGTTTGGATATACTCCATTCAAATTTAGATTTTAGCAATGAAACCTTTTGTAAAACAAAGTAAATATTGAGAACAATGTTCAGTATTTTTTAAAGACAACTTCTAGGATATTCCGTGTTGTGGAACAAGGGAAGATTTTTGGAAAGGTTTTGTTCCGCTCTATTTGATGATGGACTTACATTGAAATGTTTAAAAATGACACTTCATCCGTTTTGGGATCAAACCTTTCTTTTCTTCCTTTGAAATGATTCTAGAGTAATTCACAATTTTTACAAGCTATGCTTTTCTTGTGAATTCCTCTTTTCCCAGGTACAGTTATAAATTAAGATTGTATTTCTTACTTGTTCATTTATATAAACCAGAGGTGATATCATTATAATAATTGTTTTCATGTTTTGTTGAAACTTACGTGATTCAAAGTTCCTTTAAAAATGTACTCATGTAAGCGTTATGTATATTACTTTGTATTGTTGTATATGGAAAAATCATTTTAAATTGAATTGAATTGAATTGAATTGAATTGATGGCTTTGAGTGTATCTGTCATTTAGTGGTTAAGACTCTAGGCAATTGAACAAAAAGTCGGGTTTTGATTCGTGCTCTGCGCGTGTCTCTCTTGAGCCTGATTTCCTATTCTTTTTCATCCCTCTACCCATGTGTGTAAAAGTAGCAAGACCCTTAGGGAAAACAGAGATAGTAATTTTAGCAACGACATGAAATTATTAATATCAAGATAATATCTAACAAAAATCATTTTTTAACCACAGTTTAAACGACCGTCAATTGAGTGTAAAATAGCCTTAAAGAAGGCATATGTCGAACATTCGTGATCAAACTCCTTGAAAACGTTTTAGTGTATATTGCCAAAAAGTAGTAACTTTTTACCAAGAATTTACCGGAGTCATTCATTAGCGTTTCATACATCCAGTTGTCTGGCAGATGACTGTATGCCCATAAAGAAACGAACCATCGCAGTACTGAAGGATTATCCCATGTGAAGATAAATGCTTGTTCCTTGTGAATTCATTACACATTCTCAGGATATCCTTCTTGTATTAAGTATTTTAGTTTACGAACAGTTTAAAACAAATAGTTATTGCAACTATTGACACGCTGTCACCAACCACGCTTAACAGTATTGATAGCCACATTTGAGTAAGAAACAAGAGACTTATCCATTTTCCAATTCCTTTTTCGTGAAATATAATGACTAATACAGACCTCAAACCTGTCTCCATGGAAACCAACTCGTGTCTCGTTACCCTGACTCCAAACGAACACCTATACTGCGATATGGCTTCACCTCGAGTTGGAGTGTTGGCTTGCATGAACGGCTGGGGCGCAAAGTCTAGTGACGAGATCGGCCGCATGGGGGCGCTGATGATTAGCAAGGGATCCTTTGACCACGATTTGAATGCAGACCTATTTAAGCTACGCTTTAAACCAGCGTGGACAGCTTCTTCAAAATATTAGGCGCATTTCCCACCGAAGTAAACAGAAGTGAAAAAAATGTTTAATTTTGTATTTTGATATACACTGTCATTGTACGTTGTATTTAGTAAAGAAATCTGAAATTAAGAATGTAATCCCACAGATTGAATCCTGTATTAAAGCGATAAAGGAATGGTCGGTACTTAATGAGCTGAAGTTGGACAGTGCCAAAACAGAATTTCTCAATATTTCTTCGGGCAGTAGAATACATTCAGTCTCATGATTTCGATAGTACTACTATCCATGCAGCACAATATTGCAGAAATTTAGGTGTAATCTTGGATGATAAATTGCTCATGGAAAATTTGTGTCGCAAAAAACGTCGCTCTGCTTCATTCGCACTTTACAAAATTGGGAAAATTCGAGAGTTTATTGACAAACACACCGCAGAATAATTAGTTCATGGTTCATAGGGACAGGATCACTGTGTTACACGCTTTTCACTGTCAATTATTATTATCATTATTGTTATTATTATTATTATGCGTGTACCAACTCAATTTGTGTTGATGACGGAAAAAGTGGTCAAACTGCGGTTGACCATGCTATAGACCAGTGGTGTTACCTTGAACAGGCGTAAAAGCTGAAGAAAATTGCATTGAGATGATATCACTTCAATCATAAGTAAGTAATATATACGAATATGCAAGCATGTTTTATTTTCGTTTAGCCCTAACGGCTATGATGCTAGCACTTTAATTTGCTGCAAATCATTTCTCTTATTACGACTTGCCAGATCACTTTTTCACGTTCTGTTCGTTGGCTCACATACTGTGCTTAAACCACATGTTATGTCGCAAGGTTCTTAGTAATTACCTCTGGTCGTTATAGGATATTAAGAAAAGATACATGTCACACAATAAATTGTAGCAAAAAAAAAAAAAAAAAAAAACATGATTAAAGAAGAAACAGCCTTTTCAAGAATTTCTCCTAAATTTCGTTCCAAAGACTGATGTTCCAATAATACCATGAAGTAACGATGTCTTCATGTCCGTGCTTATATTTTTATCTCAGATATTATCGAACCGTTTTATTCCATTTTACAGTTACTTTTAGTAATTTTATCTGGCGGCTTTATACTGTTACGCTCAGTTGTGTAGCACCATCTTGTCATGCTTAATACTGTTACGTTCTGTTGTGTAGTAGAGCATAAACAATTTTTCAAAAACTTATTTGAGAGGCTATTCATGTTGAAGGGATGGTGTAGTATTAGTTGAGGTGAGGATTCAGCCTTATACCTTTTTGCTAGATACATGTAGTAGAAAGCCACTTATGAAATGTTAAAGAGCATGCAATTCTATGAGGAATTCAAAGTTCATTTGATGTTTTAAAATGACTGAGATGTCCAGAAACAAAATAAAACGAAACGATCCTACAGTAAAAGGTGGCTCCCACGTTTTATTATGATTGCTTTATTTTGGATAATTCAGTCATTTCGAAACCAATTTTTACTTCAAACTGTGCATTCATGTAAGAACTATGTGCTCTTTCGTATTACCCTTCAAGAGGAAATTCAGTCCAGCTATAGGTTAGTCTGATAAAAAAAAAAGAGTAAAGGTTTACGAGTTCAACGGTAAAAATTTGACTGAAATCGGATGAAAAATACGGAAGTTATGGAATTTGAATTCTGAAGTTTTGATAATTTCTCCAAAACAGTTCTTGTACAGTGTGTATGAATATACAAATGAGTGAGGTAACCATGTCATACCCTCACAAATATTCCATTGATCGTGTAAAAAAAAATGAAAATTCGATGTTTCTTTCATTGAAGTCTGAAACATGACGTTATTCCTGCATGAATAACTTCACAATAATGATCGGTTAGATATATGAGACTTTGAGCCTTGGGCATAATTGGGTTTGAATGAAAAACTAGAAATTTCAAAATTTTATGTGCACACTATAATTATGGTAAGTTGTGAGGAAATGACGTGCTCACTTTGCCATTTGCATATTCATATTGACTGTTCAAAAACTGTGTACCCAAAAATAGCGAAACATCAAAATGTCATGACTTCCTTATTTTTCATCCGATTTCGATCAAAGTAATACTGTTGAACTCATAATATTTTATTCTTTCTTATCAGACTAACTTGTGTTTGGACTGGATTCCCATTTAAAATGTTTCTCGTTATCAAAAAAAAAAAAGGAAGAAGAAGAAAGAAATGATAATAATGATGATAAAACGTTGGAAGCCCGTATCTTATTGTCAATCACACCTGTGCCATCCCTAAGGAAGAATTTCATAATCTATTGCTCAGCATAATTATGGCTCCATACTTTTATACCAGTCTGGTTTACTGGCATACTCGTTACTGAATTTCATGCAAACATTAACATCATAATTTCTTTGTAAAGATTTTGTTTTGGTTATTTCCAGCTTTGAGAAGTGTCTTCCTCATGGTCGTAATAGAGTTTACCAGACTCCCATCATGGTGTCTTTGTAAGGATGACCTCATTTTTTTATGCCTCCGCCACGAAGTGGTGCCGGAGGCATTATGTTTTCGGGTTGTCCTTCCGTCCGTCCTTCCGTCTGTCTGTAATGAATTTTGTGGACAGCGTAAAAACTAAAAACTCTTTTGAGGTATCCTAATGAAACTTGGCATGTATGTGTATTAGGGGGCGAAGTTGTGCCTGCCAACTTTTGGGTGCACATGCTCAAGGTCAAAGGTCAAAAGGTCAAGGTCAAATGCTTAAAATTTCACATTTTCCCCATATCTATGCAATGCCTGAAGATATTTTCTTGAAACTTAGTGTATACGTGTATTACCCAATTAAGATTCTCTGGTGAAAGTTTGGGGTTATGAGGTCAAAGGTCAAAAAGTTAAGTAAAAATGTTAAAATTTCACTTTTTTTCTCCGTATCTTGGAAATAATTGTTCAAGGTATCTTCATGGAACATAGTATGCATGTACTGACTGGCAGTGATTATCTAGGGAATATGGGGTTCATGGGGTCAAAGATCAGGAGTCAAAGGTAAAGGGCAACATTTCAAAATTTTACTTTTCCCTCATATTTATGCAATGCCAGCAGGATTATTTTTTTTTTAACTTGGTATATGCATCTATAACCTAATAGAGATTATGTGGAAAGGTTTTTTTTTTTTCAGAAAGGTCAAAGATTTAAAGGTCAAAGATCGAGTGAAGGTGCTGAACTTACTTGTTCCTCCATATCTCGGAAGTGGCTCAAGTTATCTTGAAACTTAGTACATATTTATGCATGTCCTGCCAGACAGTGATTCTCTTTTGAATTTTAGGGTCGAACACCAGATGAAAATGGGAACAATTTACTATTCAATACAGAAATTGCACTTTTTCTCCACACCTTGAAAACTACTCAACGCATAAACTTATGAAAGGGTCAAAGTCAAGTTAAAGTCCTTAGATCCCCAAATACATGCTCTCCTATTCATCCGATTAAACCTACGTCAAGGAAGATGAACATTCAACACATTCGTGACAAACATGTCATATTTTGCCAGTTTTGTGAAAATGTAATCACACATTGTCCACATGTACTATAGACCTATTAGGAGAATCATGCATTATGGCGGAGGCATACCAGTCGCCATAGCGACATTTCTAGTTTTCAATATCGTACTCAGAGGACTACGATTTCAATCGCTGTAAACTCGGCGTTTGGGCGGTTCATCGGAATTCGCTCACTTTATCTGACGCAAAGTGCAACCAAGAAAATTATTATTATAATCATGTCTGTTTCTTATGAAACACGAGAAGATTCATGTTTGTTTGAATCAATTTGTGAACACAAAGTCATATTATATCCTGTCGCATGCAATACCGTAACATTATAATAGGTGTTACAAAAACATTTCCCACCCACTTTTGATCCTTAGTAGTTCAAAAACTATATATCAGATAACACTGATGCTTTTCCCTCATATTTATGCAATGCCAGCAGGATTATTATTTTTTTTTTAACTTGGTATATGCATGTATAACCTAATAGAGATTCTGTGGGAAGGTTTTTTTTTTTTAAAAAAAGGTCAAAGATCAAAAGGTCAAAGATCGAGTGAAGGTGCTGAACTTACTTGTTCCTCCATATCTCGGAAGTGGCTCAAGTTATCTTGAAACTTAGTACATATTTATGCATGTCCTGCCAGACAGTGATTCTCTTTTAAATTTTAGGGTCGAACACCAGATGAAAATGGGAACAATTTACTATTCAATACAGAAATTGCACTTTTTCTCCACACCTTGAAAACTACTCAACGCATAAACTTATGAAAGGGTCAAAGTCAAGTTAAAGTCCTTAGATCCCCAAATACATGCTCTCCTATTCATCCGATTAAACCTATGTCAAGGAAGATGAACATTCAACACATTCGTGACAAACATGTCATATTTTGCCAGTTTTGTGAAAATGTAATCACACATTGTCCACATGTACTATAGACCTATTAGGAGAATCATGCATTATGGCGGAGGCATACCAGTCGCCATAGCGACATTTCTAGTTTTCAATATCGTACTCAGAGGACTACGATTTCAATCGCTGTAAACTCGGCGTTTGGGCGGTTCATCGGAATTCGCTCACTTTATATCAGACGCAAAGTGCAACCAAGAAAATTATTATTATAATCATGTCTGTTTTTTATGAAACACGAGAAGATTCATGTTTGTTTGAATCAATTTGTGAACACAAAGTCATATTATATCCTGTCGCATGCAATACCGTAACATTATAATAGGTGTTACAAAAACATTTCCCACCCACTTTTCATCCTTAGGCACCACAGAAAAACCTGATAGAGAGATATCTTCGTCGCGACGATGTCGCATTGTGCATGTTTGATGATTTGCATATGAACAGGCGTCACGTGCATATGAATAAGCAACCGTGCATATGAATACACGTACTTTCTATTCATACCTTTGTTTATTCGTCCCGACGATAAGCGACGATAGAGAAAGGATTCCCTTTCACTAATCGTCGCTCTTCGTCCCGACTTACTAGCTATTTTCAAAGTTCGGCTTCTATTGTGCCTTGCGTTTCTTTTGTTAAAAACGTCGCATATCGTTCCCGACGAATCATTGTTCAACCGTTGGGAGACGTTCTGACTATATGGCTTCGTTTCAATGCCGTTCGTGTTCAAGTTTATGTTTTGTTCAGCTTTACTTGTCACAGCATAAAGCCCGTTATCCGTGTGATCTAAAACGTCGCATATCGTCCCGACGAATTACCATTACTGTACCACCGAAATTCCGTCTCTGTTCCATCGTCGAGCAACGTCCAAAACGCGTGGCTACAGCTAATCCACTGGGTGATATGATTCGCAATGCCGAGTACGATGATGAATGGGAAGTTTTGTGTTTTCACGAGAAAAAAAAAAGTACTCTCGCTGCTATAGATAATTGTGAATAACAGGCTGACTTTCCGTCTTTTGTGCAAATGGTAGTTACGGCGATGTGAAAGGAGACTTGACCGCAGTCGATAGACATTGAATTTGTATTATCTTGTCTTTACGCGTAGGAAACACGGCGGAGAGATTTTGTCCGGTTTACAAACGAAAACTTGACCATCGTTGCAAAACTTATTTGATGGTCGCCGTTCGTTGTCAAACTCCGACAACTTCTGTCATATTTTTTGCTGTAGAATACATTGATTTTTTTTTGTTATTTGACACAACATTGAATCAAATATTTGTATTTTAACAACGTGTTTACCTATTTATTCTGTTGCGGCATTTGCTTCAACTGGTCGTCGGCCTTCGCGTGGTTGTAATCATTGTTAACATTTATGTCGTCTTGTAAAATTTTAGAGCGGGCGGAGAGATTCTGTCCAGCGTTCAAACGGGAATTCGACTGCAGAACTTGTTTCAGCTGTCAATCCCTGCTGACTGTTCTCATTGTTTGTTATGCTAAAAAACGGATATTGATTTCATGTTGTCAACATACCGAAAATGTCAGCTGCATTCGCCTTTTAACCTTACTGTAAAGGCGGATTTTTTTTTTCACCCACTTTGCGCAACCAGAAACTAGCGCAAAAAGAAAATTATGCGAATGTTTTCACTTGCCATTATGTTTCAGGAGATGATGTCTTGGTTTCGGTAAAATACGAAACTCTCTTTCACGGCCAAGTGCGAAGAATTGGTCACTAAGATGGTTGATGGTAGCTACGACGACTTGTGAGGAAACTTGACTGTTATCGAATTAATTGCTAAGCTTCAGGTGGAGAGATTTTGTCCGACTTCCAAACGGGAACTAGACTAACATTCTTATACTTATGTCAGCTGGTTGTCTTTCTTTGTTAAATTCCGTTGACTTCTGTCATTTTTGTAGCTGCATAGAATACATTGATTTCTGTGTTCTTTGACACATCATTGAATCAAATCTGTGTATTTCAATACCAGGTTTACCTTTTTACTTTGTTGCGGCATTTACTTCAACTGGTCGTCGGCCTTCGTCATGGTTGCAATATAATTGTTAAAATTTATGTCGTCCTGTAAAATTTTAGAGCGGGAGGAGAGATTCCGTCCAGTTTTCGAACGGGAATTCGACTGAAGAACTTGCTTCAGCTGTCCATCCCGCTTTTGTCGATCCCTGTTAACTGTTCTTATTGTTTGTTATTCTTAGAAAAAGAAACAAAACAAAGAAAAAATTGATTTCATGTTGTCAACATACCATAGAATGTCATCTGCGTTCGCCTTTTAACTTTACTGTAAAGGCGGATTTTTTTTTTTCGCCCACTTTCCGCAACCAGAAACTAGCACCAAAGGAAAATTATGCAAATGTTTTCACTTGCCATTATGTTTCGGGAGATGATGTCTTCGGGAACACACACACACACATACAAAATAAACCACACACACACACACACACACGGAACTATTTTTTTTCACGGCCGAGTGCGAAGAATTGGTCGCTATAAGCCCCTTTTACACTTTCACGGATTGCATCACCGATGACCACGGATCGTCAGTCCGGGATCATCCGTACTATTTCCGGCATGACCGTGTTGACTTCGTGAAGTCATCCGACATTATCCTTGATAATCCGGCATGTCCGCGGAAAAAAAAAATGAGCTTGCTTAATTTTTCATCTCGGACATCACGGATGGAAATCAATACAAACTCTTCCTTTGCAACTGATTGACAAATTGCCCTACATCGACGTAAATAAGCACTGAATTGATCAGTGTGATCAATGACGCCTGTCCGGTGATCAGGAGGTCGTAGGTTCGAATCCTGCTCGAGTATGTACGCCCATGATTTTTTATCATGGCTACTACTAAAACACTGATCAATTCAGTGCTTATTTACGTCGATGTAGGGCAATTTGTCAATCAGTTGCAATGAAAACATCTCGACGGAAGAATTTCATAAATTTGAATAACAAAGCAGTACCCGCTGCATGCTATAAGGATTAGAACCAACACTTGCTGTCGGGCGAAAGCTCGGTGGTCTAGTGGAGATGACGCCTGTCCGGTGATCAGGAGGTCGTAGGTTCGAATCCTGCTCGAGTATGTACGCCCATGATTTTTTTATCATGGCTACTACTATAACACTGATCAATTCAGTGCTTATTTACGTCGATGTAGGGCAATTTGTCAATCAGTTGCAATGAAAACATCTCGACGGAAGAATTTCATAAATTTGAATAAACTCTTCCTTGTCGGCACCGTCTACTCCGTGTTGCATCCGTATTCCTTCCTTGTAGGCACCGGCTACTCCGTGTTGCCTCCGTGAAGACATCTGAACGTCCGTATTAGCATCGGCTCCATCCGGGATGAGAAATTCGTGTATATTTTGCCAATACAAGCTCAGAAAGTCAATGAAATTTGCTTACATCTTCACCCATCAGTACAGCCAATCGACTCCTCTAGTACGTTTATATCGCATGAGAATCCTCAAGTGACCCACACACATCTTCTTGCTGTTTTTTTTTTTTTTTTTTTTTTGGGGGGGGG
Organism: Diadema setosum; assembly: GCF_964275005.1. Taxonomy (NCBI): domain Eukaryota; kingdom Metazoa; phylum Echinodermata; class Echinoidea; order Diadematoida; family Diadematidae; genus Diadema; species Diadema setosum. The sequence goes on along the minus strand of NC_092690.1, from coordinate 19,885,137 downwards.
GGGTTGATTTGTCTTAGTTTGTTTTGCTTTGTTTATGTTGTTATGTTCCCGCAAAATGAGATTTTGCAACAAAGAGATATGCCTTTATGATGTCGACAAGCAGATGCGTATGTAATCTGCTGTAGATTTTCTGGTGTGCTTGTTACATATTACTCAGCTCTGGAAGCATGTCGCCCAAGAATGATAAAGTATCAAAAGAAAAAGCAAATGTAATGTGTCAACTTTTTGGGGATATCCGCGTAAACACCGCGAAGGGACCCAGTTGCATCCGTGCTCTTCCTTGATATCCGTGTTAGCTCCGTATCGTTTCCGCTGTGGTCCGCGTTCATTCCTTGTCTGTCCGTGTAGGCACCGTACTTGTCCTTGTAGCTTCCGTACTTGTCCGTGTAGACAACCAGTTGGGACTGTATTCACACCGGCATTGAAAGGAAAATCAATATTTTGCATGCCGGAACACCACGGATGACGATCCGTGGTCATCCGTGAAGCAATCCGTGAAAGTGTAAAAAGGGGCTTGTGATGATATTAAAAGATGGTAGCTACGAGTTGTAAGGAAACTTGACTGTTAGTGATATAATATTGTTTGGCATCAGGTGGTGAGATTTTGTCCGACTTCCAAACGGGAACTAGACTAACATTCTAATACTTATTTCAGCTGGTCGTCGTTCTTTGTCAAACTCCGTTAACTTCTGTCATTTTTGTTGCTGTAGAATACATTGATATTTGTGTTCTTTGACACACCATTGAATCAAATCTTTGTATCTTAACACCGGGTTTGCCTTTTTATTCTGTTGCGGCATTTACTTCAACTGGTCGTCGGCCTTCGTGATGGTTGTAATATAATTGCTAAAATCTATGTCGTCCTGTAATACTTAAGAGCTGGAGGAGAGATTCTGTCCAGCTTTCAAACGGGAATTCGACTGCAGAACTTGTTTCAGCTGTCCTTTTCCGGCTGAGTGCGAAGAAATGGTCGCCAAGAAGGTTGATGGTAGCTACGACGAGTTGTAAAGAAACATGACTGTTATTGATATAACAATATATTGTTAAGCTTCAGGTGGAGAGATTACTCCGATTTCCAATGGTTTGTTTCATTTAACATATTAAAGATATTTTCTTTCAGTTACATGCATTCTTTCAAACGTTGGGGTAAATTTACAATTATGAATGAGTATCTTATGCTTTGAATTGCACCATGTGCCCATTTCTATGCAAGAGCCAAATTTTCCCTTTCTTGAACTTGTTGGACACCTCAGTGTCTATATAGAATAGTTATTTCAGGCTAGAGAGGCGCATCAATTTTGAACTTTGTGTTTGAAAGGCTATTGTCATCTTAAAGACGACTTATAATGTCGCTCAAATCGACTGAATGGAGCAAGCCCTCTTACGATGCATGCTCGGATCTACAAAGATTTTATGGTCTAGTGCTCCGACATACCCAACAAAGAGACGGGACGAAAAGCATCGGTGTCTGTTTTCTCTGTTCTGTCCTCACCCTTTCCTCTATTCTTCTATCATCCCTCCTCTTCCATGATATCCCCGCCTATCATATAGGCTAACACTAGAGGCGCCTGCCCCCGGGAAAGGCCGAGACTTCACCGGCGTCGGCGGGCGGGTCCTCTACCTGCTTGCCGACGGGAACGGCGTAACCCTGCATGTCGGTGCAGGAGTATAGGCAGGCGATATCTTTTCTTTCTCTTTTCTTTCTCTGTAAATATCTCGTTTGTAAATATTGATATATATATATATATATATATATATATATATATATATGGTTATTATTATTATTATTATTATTATTATTATTATTATTATTATTATTATTATTATTATTATCATTATTATTATTATCATTGTTATTATTATTATTATTATTATTATTATTATTATTATTGTTATTATTATTAGATTTTGTAAATAATTAGAAGTATAGTGTAGGTTTTTATAATTGAATTTAAGTGTATATTTAAATTGAATATATTTTTTGGAGTAAATTGCCCACCCGGCACACCCGGCACACCCGGCAGAGAGCTCCACAAATCTAAAAGAACAACATCAGCATCGGTGGTACACAGGATGTGGTTGCTTAGGCGACGCTTTCTATTGTCGGGATGGGGATGATGATGTAGGCGACGCTTTCTATTGTCCGGATGGGGATGAAGAAGGTTCTTTTATAACGTGAAACGTTCAGCGTAGCAAACTTAATCTCCTGAAAGTAGATAGCGGGAGTCCATTCAAAAAGAAACTGCCGCGTACTGTTGACGTGCTTGTACATTATACGAAAAAGCTATTCTTGCTTGTTGTGATGACTACACGCTGGCACAGCGGTATTCACACTGTTGCTGATCACTTGATGATCTGACAATTAACCTACATGTTGCATAATATTTTAAATGGGCCATTGGAAGTTTGACGGAAATTTGTATACATTGCTAACCATTCTCCTTTCGTCCGTGTATATGAATTCGTCAACATAGAATGAAATTTGAAGATTTGGCGCCTAATATATTTGAACCGAATTTTGGAATATGCTTCAGGTTCTCTTCCTGCAGATGTTAATCCCACAATGTCGATCAAATTATAAGACAGTTAATCTTTCTGAAGCGGTGGACACACAAAATTGTCATGTCAGTGATCATCCTAAGAATGATGTGTAAAGAAGACGAAGTTTAACCTTGCCTTTGGTTTTGTATTGTTTTACCGCTTAAGTTGCAACATGCGAACACAAGGTTTTACTGTAAAACGAGGAATAATTGCGTGCATGATAATTTTGCAAATTTCCCGAGAACCAAGAGATTAGCATGCAAGTGGAAGTTCTTGCCTACACTACATGCATTGAATGCCAGCGACAATAAGCATGATTATTATTTATGCCACGGTTACTTTAATGATATTAAGAATCGCAAATCTTCAGTATTGCAGGGATGAACCATAAAAATCAGTCATAATCATGACTGTTTTATGCCAAATAACATTGTTTTTTTCTTTTTGTTTGTTTGGGTGTTTTTGGTTTTCCTCTTTTTTTGGGGGGGGGGGGGGCGAGGGCGCCGTGGCACGGTGGATATTTAAGCTTCACGACTCCCAGTCGAAGGACCCGAGTTCAATTCCCTCCCCGCAGCGATTACGTTCTATTCCGTCCTATAGCAACTCTATATACGATAATAATGTCAAGCGGGCCCTCTGATAGCTAGAGCACTGATAGCATTGAAGAGGCTACTCTAAATAGAGAAGACTTTTTTGCAATTATCATCATTGTTATCGTTATTGTTATTATTATGATTATTGCGGGGTTGTTGTTGTTGTTGTTGTTGTTTTTTTTTTTGGGGGGGAGGGTACTATTGCTACAATATCATTAGTCTTGCATGAATGCGGTTAGGATATGTTCTACCTCCTATCTCTTTGTAACATTCATCTATCATCTTCACAACAAATTTCAAGACATCATTATGTTTGTGTCATGTACTGTAAAAGTGGATATTTTCGCGCGACTAATTTTTCGCGTTTGGCCGGGTAAGAAGAGATTCGCGTGTTTTTAATTCCGCGGAATAAAGACATCACGCACAGGAACATACAGCAAGCAAAAAATATTCACGTGCTTTTATTTTCACGCTAGTTTCTGGTTGCGCGAAATTCGCGAAAATTTCAACACCACGAAAATTTCCACTTTTACAGGTAGTAACTAGTTAGTAGGGATATTCATTTCACTTTGAAATACTGCGATAGTAATTGACATAATCAGACAGTGATTATTTTTTTTTTAGTATAACAGGAAGGGCTCATCGTGAATCCAAAACCCAAAGAGAAGTGCGATTTGAAATGGCTGAGATATAGGTGCCCGCCTTTTACAAGGATCGCTATGTTTCACTTTGTTTCTGGATATCTCTACCATTTCAGAACCGATCTTCACCAAATGAAATTTGATTTCCTGTCAGAATTGTATGCTCTTTAATATTTCTTTCTTTTCAAAGTACGTTGTATCTGTAAAAAGGCTAATAGCTGAATCCTCATCTCAACAAATTATACTATTTCATGCTTAACACCTCGAAAAAAAAAAATGCGGACAGTTTATCAGCATGTAGCACATTGATTTGATGAAACTGCAATACTGAGGCTGTACTTTTTTACATGTTTAGATTAGTTTCGTTTTGATAGCAGCGGAATAGTTTGCAATGAAAGCCAACTTATGGATGTTATCATAATAAGTTATCGAGTCTTATACGATACACTGTTACCTGTAATCTTTAATTATAACTTTGCGATTTTCGTCTTTTACGTTAACTTTCAGTATATATATTATGTATCAAAATGGACATGCGCCATTTTAGATATTGAATAGAGTTATTCTTGACTTTAGATATCAAATAGAGTTATTCTTGACAACGGTTTGTTACATTAAACATATTCAAAGTGCTTTTTTTTCAGTACCATGCATTCTATCAAATGTCTAGTAAGTTTACAACTAAGAATTAGTATGCTTAGAATTGCACCATTGGCCCATTTTTATGCTAGAGCCAAATTTCCCTCTTTTTTGTACGCGGTGGACACCTCAGTGTCTATATAGAATATGAGAATGATAGTTATTTCAGGCTAGAGGGGCGCATCAATTTTGAACTTTGTGTTTGAAAGGCTATTGTCATCTTAAAGACGACTAATGATGTCGCTCAAATCGACTGGAGCAAGCCCTCTTATGATTCATGCTCGGATCTATAAAGACTTTATGGTGTAGACATTCCCAGTAGTATATACGCGAAAGAGACGGGACGAAAAGCATCGGTGGTACACAGGATGTGGTTGCTTAGGCGACGCTTTCTATTGTCGGGATGGGGATGAAGAAGGTTCTTTTATTATGTGAAACGTTAAGCGCGTGGTCATCTTAATCTCCTGAAAGTAGCTAGTACAATATAGGAGTCCATTCAAAAAGAAACTGCCGCGTACCATTGAATTGTATATCAGAGAGGCTTACAACCTGTTTCTTTTCTCGGACGAAACGCTAAAGCAGTCCTGCTTAGCGACGGCGTTCACGCTCCATCTCACGCACTACCATGAGAAGGAATAGCGATACCACGCATGATACATGAAAACATGTTTAAAAGGCGAGAAAACTAATGAAGTTTAAAGTTGACTTCTCCTTCCTCTTTCAATGAAAACAGAATAATTGAATAGATCTATTGAAGCGGATTGTCACTGCTGCGAACGATCGCCATAGCATCGTTAGTCTTGCGAGCAAATCGAAATCCTAATACTTTTATTTTTGCCTGATAATATGAGTAGTAACCCTTTAAAGGACTCGTAAATTCGACGTTTCAAACAGTATAGTAAAACAATGAAATGTATTTCAAAAACATTTGGATGCGTTGGGTGTTAGCATTTAATAGCATCCATCTGCATTTTATTTTCCGTCCGTATTGATGCACACAGAAACACAAGCAAACATTATCATGATTATACTGTGAATACGCTGTAAAGCATCGTATCATTATTAAAAGTGTATTCATTCTTCTTTTATTTTCAGCCTGCTTGAAGTAGTAGTCAAACCATGTAATCAGTGAGGCAGCCTATATGTAAACATAGTCGTTATTCAATATTCGTTTGATTTGTAACTGTGTGGTTACGATTACGAACGTTGGTTATGAGTCCGAAACACTCGTTCATATTGAACAACATGTATAAAGGTCAAAGCTGTTTCGATAGTTCCATAGCTCGGTACGAGTTCAAAACGCAATCGAAATCATCAGAATGCTATCATAGGCGGAAATTATAGCTGTGGAAAACTTGTATTAAATATAGGTCAATAAAGATTGCCATATATCCAATCTCCGTAAAAAGGTTTTGATTCATGCCATCCTCTGAGCATTTTGAGATATTTTGCTTGTGTTTTGATTATGTTACGATTTAGGTTTGAACTGTGAAAATTGAAAGGTGTGGTTACCTCAACGATGTCGCAGTTCCATTAACCATGATGGGTAAAGGGAATTCATGACTTTATAAGACTAATCCTTGCTAAACTGAAGATCAATTCTTTAAACCATCACTTATGTCTTGTAAATAGATACGTCTGTAATCATAACCAAAATGCCTTAGGAGACAAAAATCATCAAACGTTTATAAGCGTCATCCGACAAATTTACAATTGACAATGCGAATGTATGATTGCCCCATTTGCATGTAGCTGTAAGCTATCTTTACGTTGAAGTTAACTTCCCTCCTTGAGAAAAAGAAAAAAGTCGGGTTTTCGCTAGAGGTACTTATTAGGAAACGGTATAAAAACAATTATCAAGAGATAACCTATACAAACATGAAACAAACGCATATTCTGTTCGTTATAATGATTATGCATGGATCTGTTTATTTGTTTGTTTGGTCATTATTTTAATGGCATTGATCTTGTTTTTTTTTAATGGCATCGGTCTTGGTCGGGGGAAAGATAACAAAAAAAAAAAATGTATCACTCTGTTATCAGGTCAGGATGATTGCGAGAAGGGTGTATGTATTCCCGCCTTTTTTTATACAGGCAAACAATAAAAGCTTTGTCCATGTTATCATAAAAGCCTGGAGGCAAAAGGCAGTTTCAACGTTCAACTTATAGTAACCATAGTTTATCCAGGGCTCGACACTAACGGTGGCCCGGTGGCCCGGGGCCATCAAAAACGCACATCGGGCCACCAAAATTTCAGAAATGAAGACAAAAAAGGACGGATGTTTACCTTTGGGCCACCAAAAATAAAAGTTAGTGTGGAGCCCTGGTTTATAGGACATAAAGTAAGTTAGCGTCTCACTGACTGTGATTCTTTTGTTTTGGCAAAACATGAACACAAAGGGGGTCTGAAATTTTTTTTGTACATAGTACTTGTAGCAGACATTTATGCAGATTCTCCAACAGCATCGCTCCATTACGTCACTTCCTGCTATCAATGGCGAAGAAAGGATGATGGCTGCTTGATTATCCATTCCTTGAGATTGCAGGAAGCTCACCTTTCTTGTGTGTGTGTTTCGTTGTGTGTGGTTCTGTGGTACTCAGTTACAAGGCGTGAAGGTCCGAGTCTTTTCATTCTGATTACACATTTCAATACAGGCAACTGATTCGAGTTTCGCAAAGCTGTTGAGGCAAATTCTTTGCACACTAATTGACCTCTGAACTGTCAGGTACACGTACTACACGAAAAACATTCTTATTTAACAAACACATTTTGTGTAGCGACAAAGCTTTCTGTCATTTTCTCAAATAGGCCCTACTTCTAAAAGTGCTCAGATGAAGAGATTTCACAAAGAGAACACGAGTTAAAAATGGGCATCAGTTATTGTTCCGATTTCCCTCCCTGCCGGCAATAACTTATTCAATAAGTCTTTGGACTGGGAAAAGTACACATATATTCATTTGGCGAATTAGCGAATGAATTATTACACGAATTGTCTTTGCGAAAAGGAAATTAACCTTGTATATCTCCAAAGATAAACTTTGAACAGCCTGTCACATAGTAGGGAACAGCTGATTATTATCATTATTTGAATGAATTATCTATTGATGAAGCCAATAACCTTTGTAAATGTACACACAGAGAGCTGTCGTAAGTTCCCTATTTTGTGTTTTAGCTGTTATAAAATATCTCACATTACATATATATACACATATCGTACTTTGTGTCTACACTTTTCAAACGCCATTGTGCGTCATGCCAATCACCACGTAATGTGGTGCGTGTATATCGGCGATCAGAGTCTTGTTCAGCTCATCAGTATTGCGCAATTCTAAAGCCCTCGCCGCCGCACGCTCTATGCCTTTTGTCTTCAATGGGGTCAAGAGCAATGCTCATTAGCATCTTATGCTCTACAACGGAAGCGGAGTCTCGATCGGGCCAGCCTTTTGTCAAGGCCCTCTCGCTGTATGGTGAAGAAAGCCCAAATGTAGCTGAGTGGGGTTGCGCGCTGGCGCGGTCGGCTGGGCTCGCTTCGCTCGCCCATTACAGCGAGAGGGCCTTGACAAAAGGCTACGATCGGACAAGAACAATTTCATGTACATTTGTGATAAAATTCGCGTTAAATACTCCCGATTAATCACGAGCACCGATCGAGCCCCTCTCGTGTATTGGAGTGGCCTAGGCAGGTGGACAGCCAATCACGGCCCCTCCTTGCCGAGAAGTCTGCTCAAGGTACCGAGCCGGACTAGCCAGAAAATACGATCGTCGATTGGGCAACTCGAACCGAGGCCAGTGAGGGAGATTTATTTGATTTGATATGATATATTAATTTTGATTTATTTGCAATAAAATGAAAATAATATAGGGTAAAATTTGGAAATTTATAGAAATTTTATGAATATAGATTTGGCGTAAATATTCCTCGAGGAATGATAAACGCCAAATAAATTCAAATAACAACAACAACAACAACAATAGGTGCAAAGCGCACCGTAAAGTCGATGGTTGGAAAAAAAAAATGTAACGGAAAAAAAAAATGTCTCAAAGCAACCGTGATTTGGGACACTTTTACTAATTTTTCACACTGAAATTTTCTGAACAGATAAATAAAACACCAAGGAATCATTATCCGTCATAAAATATATTCCCTATTTGACCCGAGTAGTGCATCCCCTTCATCTCTGGCTCATTACAGGAAAACTCCACGTGCGACATAGTACTCATTGTGAGAGAGCGCCACACCGAATAGACGTCACCTAATAGGTTGCAGCGTGAAAAGCTTAAACTTCTTTAGACGAGCATGGGATCATTTTCTTTCTTTCTTTCTTTCTTTCTTTCTTTCTTTCTTTCTTTCTGTCTGTCTTTCTTCCTTTCTTTCTTTCTTTCTTTCTTTCTCTACGTAAAATAAAGAGAATATGTGCGGAATCACACACAAAATCCTTACGTTTTGTTTTCCCGCTACCCGACTATTGCAATAATGTCGAAAGATAACTTTACAACGAGAAATGACAGTGTTTGAGACTGAAAAAAAACAACAACAACAAAAGGGAAATAAAGATTTGTTGGATTTTACTTTCATCACTGGGTAATACTGTTCCGTAGAATCTTTGGTTAGAGGGATTTATCATTGCGTGCTGGCCAACGCGGCTCTAGCTGAAAGTCAGGGGATCGCGGTGATCGAACAACAATTACTCGTTTACCTTCCTGTATAATAAATCAAAACATCCTTTGAACTAGTGCGTATTGAAAGTAACGTGTAAAGGATGGAGAAAAAGACAGTCTGTTTTGAACAAAACAAGCACAAGTGTGATGATGGCACAATACCAATATACACACTGTCTCGAATAAAGAGAATCAGGCGCTAGTGTAGGGCCTATTTTCATTCCCATGGGGACTTATCAAATTAAACAAGTACCAACTTGCACCAAAATGACGAGAACGCTAAATATAGAATTTCCGATCACCTTCGTAAATTTGAACCGAACCCGTTATAGCGAATTACGGCAAATTGCATGACATCGATCAAAAGAACTCGTGACTATATCTGTTCGATCTGAAATTGAAATTAGCCTCCTACACTCTTAAAAAGAAAAGGGTAAATCAACATTTAAAAGGGCTGAGGAGTGACAACGTTTTTAAGGTAATGTTGCATTCACCCTATCTATCCAGCTGAATCCAACGTTAGATGTGCTAGATACAGCTAGAAAAAGGGTGAATACAACATTTTGAAAACGCTGTCGCTCCTCGCCCCTTTTAAAACGCTGTTTTACCCTTTTCTTTTTAAGAGTGTAATGCTACGTGTTTTGGTTGAGCAACCGCCTCGACAGACCAACGGACATTATGCGCAATATGTAATCATACAGCCAACTTCACTTTCAGATTGTGTACGTGGCGGTTGTCGCAAAGCGAATAACTTTGGAGCTGTATTTCTTTATTTATTTATCTATCTTTTTATGGCATTCAGTTACATATATATACCTTCCATTCAATCCTAGATTGGAACTACTTTCTCGATGTTTTCCTCTCTATCTGTCTTTCGGTATATGCAATGCTGAATTTCGTGTAGGATATTTTCTGCTATTACTTTTCGAACAAGAATCCGCCTTAGGGCTGGGTTCCACAGCCGATCAAATCTGCATGTTATGATCTATAGTCCGACAGAGTGTTAAAAAATATCGTGTATAGGAGGAAGCCAAAACCAATGTCGATCAAGGTAGATCGATCACATCCAGATCGATTCCGATCGCGTCCTTGTCGAGAGAGATTTGATTGGCAGTGGGAATCCATCGTTTCCATACTTGACTTCATGTATAGTTGCTATTACAGGGCCTACAGTTCGGGACATAGAGTGAAACTTTCGTTTTATAGGCCTATACTAATGGTATTACGCGTGCATTGATACATAATAAAAGCATTTCCTTCCTTTGTACGTTAGCGTGGGGACGATTAGTGAAGTTCACCACGACAATAATGAAAGGCTTGACCGTCAAAAGAAAGATGACCCTTTCCCAGAAACAATGAAAGCAGTGTCCAGCTGTCTTGAAAGACACCATCCTGGCGGAACAATACAAGAAGAATTGAATAAGACACGCTGATTCAACAACACACACAACGAGACTCGTTTTAGACACAGCTCGCAGAGGGTGCGCTCGCTTGTGAGTTGGGGTATCCCTCTTGCCAACTAGCTAAGAAATCATGTAAGCCATTTTAATAGTGGAAAATTTGTATGAATTTTACATACTAATTTTGGTGCAAACACCACACATCACGAACAGCTTCTTAGTGTAACTGATTAGGCCTATGATAACACAAGCAGTTAGTATGGGCATAGTATTCGCGCTGTTACGTCACTGATAGGCAATCACGGGACGGATACACTGATTTGGTCTATCAACAAACATCAATTAGAAAAGCTATCTTTTTCGATTCTCTGATTAGATAGAATGATGTGGAATCGGGTTCTTTAGTGTGATCACTGTAAAGGTAAGATTATATGCCTAACTAAGATTTGACTCATTTCAAAAGAGCGCGTACCCTTATGTGATCCCCAAAATTCATAAAGAAAGGGGGAATGGAGTAGGGGATATAATAGGCTTTACCAAACATGCCAAATGGAGCGGCATCGCGCTGTCGACGATGCTTTTAACACATGTCCGAAATCATTAATTTTCCTTCAAAATATATGCAGCTGAGAGTGATCAATTTCACTAACATAAAAGTCTTAATCTCATTTCGTTCTGTCCCTTCTTTTTCATTAATAGAAACTATAATGATGAACGAGGATTCAAATCCTTAGGTTGTGGCATTTCTATTGCGTTTGACGGTTAAATTGCGGTATTGTGAAGGTTTCCAATTGACAGGACACATAATTCGCTGTAATTTAGATCAGCTGTAGAACGCGGGCATCCAATATTGATCATTAATTTAAGAAATATTTGTGAAAGATCGTGAAGATATCTTACGATATACTCAAATTTACATAATCATACTACCAAATACCCAACGTCGAAGAGCTCTGCAAACTTCATAGTTGTGTTGATGATATTAAGCGATGGTCTCGCGATAATCATTTGAAATTGAATTCTGATAAATCAGAATTGTCAGGCGGGCTAGTTTTCTCACAAAAATTCATCTCCCAGTCCGTCAGAGATCTAGGAGTTATGGTAGATAAGCATCTGAACTTTAAAAAACAACAACAAACGAACAAATGAAATAACACACACATTAAGAACTCATGTCGTTCTGCTGCTTCAGGGGTATTTGTAAAAATACATTATTAATATCCGTAAGTTATCGGAGCAGTCTTCCACCGAACGTCTAATTCACGCATTTGTTACTTCTCATCTTGACTACTGCAATTTCCTTCTTGTTGGTCTCCCTGCTTCGAGTATTGCACCAAATTCAAAATTCAAAATACAGCTGCAAGGCTTGTAACCCTGACCAAAACATCTGACCAAATTACTCCAGTTATCCAATCCCTCCACTGGCTCCCCATACATCAACGTATCACCTTTAAAATCATCCTCATTGTTTACAAGATAAATATTATGGATTAATCTTACCTCCCTTCCGCTCCTCCACTTCAGCCTGTTCTCTCTCTTCTCTCCAATTATCACGTGGTCCCGCACATACCCGCTATGGTGATATAGGACCTTTTCTGTATTTCCCCACCCCTTTGGAATAAACTCCCTGTCTATATTCGTATAGCTGAAAGTGTTGATATGTTCAAATCATTGTTGAAAACTTGTCTGCTTACTCAATCCTAATCTTGTTGTTGTTGTTGTTATGTACATAATGCTGTATCTTAATTATACCTCAATATTTTTAATGTGTATATCGGGCATCCTTTCTCTTTACAAGATTATTGGTGCTGTTCGTTATTCCCAGGTTCGCTATTCCGAAGGGTCATTAATCTGAAACGCACAAATTTCCTATACCGAGGTTCGTTAATCCGAAAATGAAAAAGGGTTCGTTAATCCGAACATTGCGTTATTCCGACGGTTCGTTATTCCGGAGATTCGTTAGGTTGAAAATGAAATTCGGAATAACGAAGCTTCGGAAAAACGAATCTTCGGACTAAAGAGTCTTGTGAATAACGAACCTTCGGAATAATGAGCTGTTACCAAGATTATTGGGCATTTGCAGGTTGATGTGCGATGCATTGTAATGTGCTGGATTGTAAGCAAAAGTAAATATGTTATTTTTTCTTAATTGATCAACTTCATGTACATTAAGTGTAGAGAGTTATATACGCCTACGCATGATCATCTTGATCTCAGTGGCCTCAAAATATAATTTAGAAGACATCCCAGTGCAGCTGTAACAAATCTGTTAATCCAAAAATTACACGAAGGTACGTCATTCAAAAAGGCGAATTATCTATCTATGCCGAAAAATAAACGTATGGCTCATCCTGCATGATTTAAAAAAATGAAATAAAGTCTCATCCACAGTTACAAAATAAGGAGATGCAGTTGAAAATAAAACAAAATGACCGGATTTCACAGCACACTCACCCGAAAGAGGAATACGTATCACACACGAAACCGCTTTCATCAATATTGGAGCATTGTACTATACATGGTGAATGTATGCTTTGCGTAAATCCAGTTTCCGAACACAAAAGCTATACTCTTGATAGCTTAGTCAGGGGAGCACAATTGACTGAAAAAAAAATCATATCAATGAGATATTTCAACAGACTAAATAGAGAAATCACAGGCCTGCTTCTTAAAGAGTTAGTATTGATATTATACACTCGATTTATTTAGTGCTCCACTGTGAATCGAGCGTAAAAATACAGTTTTGGTTATTGCTGAAAGCAAAACAGAAGAACACTTCGAATCGCAGCGTTTATGATTATATCATTATGCTTTACTTTAATGTAGCTTGTAGATACATGCATAGTACTTCCCGTGTCCGAGGCACGAGGATAGAGGTCATGAACTTCATGTCCAGTTTTATCATTTTTAGTATGTCAGTGTAGTTCATTCTTTTAATGCTAGATTTCATCAGCCCCCTCCCCATGTTGAGTCTGGTATATCAATACCCGCCTTCACGATGTGCAAAATAGCGCGTTACTGAACATGCTCCAATACTCGAGGGTTTTTTTCCAACTTCTCAGACAAAAGAGCGTACACGCGAGGATTGTACACTTTTTGGTTCAGACGCTCCAGCCACCCTCGGAAAGTTGAGGGTTTTTTTTTTTTTTTTTTTTTTTTTTGCAACCGTTCACACGTACAGAAAATAACCCGCTAATTGCCAATCGATGAAACTATTGTTCTCATTGTGCCTCACAGTGGTGTGGAGAGCACGCTGTTGTTAATGATGAGAATAAAAGAACTCAATCAAGTTTCTAAACCCGACCGTTCAAGTACTGCCGGGGCAAATACCGCGCTCATTCAGAAATATCAGCAAGATTTCTGAGGTTATGCATCGCGCTACTGGTTCGCACTAATTTTCTGTTGTGTGTGTGTGTGTGTGTGTGTGTGTGTGTCCACATGTGCAAAAGACTGGAGTTTGCTAAAGGGTAACAAAAATTGAGTTCTGTAACATGCTGATTTGTGTACGTGTGAACCCCCTATTACAGGTATGTTGTAAGACTTTTGTTGGACTTTCCTACAAAAGGAGGTTTGATTCTAGCCTGCTCGCTTGCTGTGTTCTATCATTTATTTTGCAGTAACGTGTCTGTTTGTATTGCTGGTATGCCATACGGAATATTGTACCATGAATCCACCGTCCTGGGGACCGTTTCATGAAACTTTTTGTCAGTGATTTACACTGACAACTGTTAAAAGCTACTGAAATCCTTGCGTCTGATTGGCTGATGGCAAATTTGTCGGTGAAAACCTCCGACGAACTCGTTGATGAAACGAACGGCATAATTCTATTAAAATGTCGCCTTATCTTGGCTTCTTTAACAGTAAAAAAAAAAAAAAAAAAAAAAACACACGTTGAACAGTATTGGTGTATTACACATTAATGTTAACACTAAAACAAAACAAAGGGGTTATTCGTCGCTTCATACTTACAATCAAATCACGTGTCAAAAAAAAAATGATGATATAAAAAAGGTCCCGAATGCCGAAGAAAATATCGCTTTCCTAGATGCCGCTGCAACAAGCTGAAGTTTATAGTGTAAGAGCTATACCTACCCAATTACACAACAGTAGGCCTACTAATATCATGGCAACATATTATATTGAAACTTCTTTCGATCTCACACTCATAAAATCTGCGTACCACTGCGTGTGAAAATTAGAATGAACATCACGGACATATCAACTGAGAAGTTCCTCTAGATACTTCTTCCCGACTTGGCGATCATCAAACAGTAAAAGACGTGACTATTAATTTATTTGTATCGAATGTAAACTGTTTACTGTAAACGAAAAAAAAAATATACGGAGTGCCTCCTCCGTTTATTGTCTTTGCCGTAACCATGGAGCTACTACGAAACCAAACAAGAATCACGCATGGACGGCGCGTTTCATTGAACTTGATAACCACGTGTTTCGCACTTCGGCACATATTGCACTGCGCGAAACGTAGCGATTACCGTACTTGTGGCGGACATACTGACTTTGGTCAAGGAATGAAAATGGAATACATTAAGAAAAATATTATGATATTGAAATACCGACATCATGAAAATGTTTGAAAACAACGAATGATTATGGAGTATAGAAATGAAAATGCCAAACAAAGATTTCCATTCGCTCATAGGGAAGCTCTCTAGAAGAGATGAAAGCATCTCCCCTCGTATGGCAGTATAAGTTTCCCCAACAAGCTGATGTTAGTGAGGTGTACACCAGGGCTCGACACTAACGGTGGCTCGGTGGACCGGGGCCACCAAAATCGCACGTCGGATGTTTGCCTTTACTTTTGGAAATGGACAGCGGTAACAGTCGACTCCGTATAAGATGCTAAAATAAATGTCAGAAGTTGTTTTTATTTTTGGAAATGAATAACGGTAATATTTGACTCCGTACGGTACTAAAATAAATGTCGGATGTTTGCTTATACCAAGGATGCTTATACTTTTCGATTTGAATAATGGTAAGATTCAGCTCCGTACGGTGCTAAAATTAATGTCAGAAATTCGATTTTGCGTTCGGAAATGAATAACAGTAATATTCGACTCCGTACGGTGATTAAATAAATATCGCATGTTTGCTTTGACGTTCGGAAATGACTACTAATGATATACAACTCCGTACGATGATAAAATAAATGCCGGGTATTTGCTTATGCGTTTGAAAGTAAATAGCAATAACATTCAGCTCTGAAAGATGTTAATATAAGTGTCGGAAATTTGCTTTGACGTTCGGAAATGAATAACAATGATATTGAACTCCGTACGATGATAAAATAAATGCCGGATGTTTTCTTTCAAGCTCTGGATTTGTGGAAAAATAATAATGTACGTTCATCACTTTTTTTTTTTATGATTCATTCAAGAATTTCGGGAGTCTGACAGCCATCGGATCTCGTTACAATGTTTTTGTATTGTTTACAGACAAGTATGGTAAACATGAGAGCAAGGCTTCATAGAAGATGAATTACCCTGGTGGCAATCATTGAACGACAATTTCAATTCAATGGGCAATCGTCGGGACCACTCGCGATGTTAGAAAAAATAAACACCTCAGCATCGAGCAATTTCTATTATTGAATGGGCAATCGTCGGGACGATGTGCGACGTTTCAAACTCATACCAAACGGTGATTTAAGTTCAATGGGCAAGCCTAGGGACGATGCGCGACGCTTTAACAATTACTAAACGCGTCTCTGACCAGTGATTCAAGTTGAATGGACAATCGTCGGGACGATAAGTGCGACGTTTGAACAATTATGGATTAACAAACTCGCCACGGAACGGTGATTTAAATTCAATGGTCAATCGTCGGGACGATGAGCGACGCGAAACCATCACCAAAACCTTTACAAAACGGTTAGTCAAGTTGAATACGCAGTCGTCGGGGACGATGTGCGACGTTTGAACAATCACTGAAACGCTTCGCCGATCGACAAAAGACCTCCTTAATTGATTAGTCGCGACGAAAAGAGACGACTTCGTTCCGACTCGTCGGAACCATCTTTTGTTGATATTTATAATGAGCCAAAAAGAGCGCAGTAATGAGCACATGAGGCCCAAAATTTGGATCGTCGGGGACGATTGGCGACGATCTTTTGTCTCATATCGTCGCGACGAAGATATCTCCCTAACACAGTTTTTCTGTTGTGCCTTAGTAGTTCACAAACTATATATCAGATAACACTGACATTGATACGAGCATTAGCTTAATAATGTACAATTTTGTTGGAGGCAATGACAGCATAATTTAATTTCATTAAATTAAACATTAATTTTTCATTTAGGTTTCAGATTTTGCTCTATTTTCAACCCTCTGTACAAAACTTTAACTTTGCACAGAAGTCAATTGGTGTGTATGGGAGTGTGTAGTTGATTGCCAGACAATGGTCCTGAACAATGGC
This sequence comes from Diadema setosum, assembly GCF_964275005.1. NCBI lineage: Eukaryota > Metazoa > Echinodermata > Echinoidea > Diadematoida > Diadematidae > Diadema > Diadema setosum. The sequence continues at coordinate 19,868,227 of NC_092690.1, read as the reverse complement.
CAGGATTGGAATGTTCATTATTTATTCATGAGGAATTCCACAATCACAGCTAGTCTTTTTTTTTTCATTCTGAAATGTGGCGTATGCAAGCACATGGAAACGTGTGCTTATTTTTTTTTTTTTTTCATGAGCATGCATTTCACCCTTTGCCATGAATTCAGACTAGCAGTGCCCATGCAGGGCAATCCATCATGAATAATTAAGGAAGCATTCATGTGCCTTGGTGCAGAGCTCTGAACAGGTGGAATCCATGTCCATTGTTCATGTTTCGTACAGAGGGTAAAAAATTGACCAAAATCTGGAACATAACTTTGAAATTAATCATGGATTTCATGAAACTGATATATAAGTTATCATATTCAAACCAACTCCAACTAAATTGTACACTATTCAGCACTTTACAGGAATATTAAGTCTTAAGGTATGTACACTGTATTAGTTTGCTACTGTAAATCTAATCATGGACAAGCGTAGATAAACAGGCTAAACTGTTTTACACGCGCTGTATTATGTCATTCTTTATTGAACCTGAATAAACAATCTATATGGTGTATAGTTACACAATGGTGTTAAAGTACGAGTATATCTCATCCAGACTACAAATTAACTTTTCCCACTGATTGATTTACTGTTCCGTAGTACATGTACTGCAGCGATTTTTATGCAATGGCGTAATAGGGAAAAGAGGTTATGTGGGAACGCGTTTTGCCGGGAGTCTCTGAAAAAGAATAGAAAGTAAGTGGGGGAAGAGATTGAGAGAGAGATAGAGAAAGAAAGAGCCAGACAGACAGACAGACAGACAGACAGGGGAGAGGGAGACATGATAACTATGCAGACTGATGAAAGTTCTGATTGCAACATTGTGCGGCATCGAAATGATATGTGCGAAAAATAACATTAGAAAAATTAGATTAAAGGGATGGTATACAGTAATGGTGGAGATGAGAATTAGGCTTTTAACTTTTTGCGAGATACCGAGAAAACACTTGTGATATAGTACAGAGCATACCATTTTAAGAGAAATTCAAAGTTTATTTGATGAAAATCGGGTTTGGAATGACTGAAACATTTAAAAACAAAGTAAAACAAAACGACCGTAATAAAGTGTGGATCCCACGCTTTATTAGAATCACCCTTTTTTCGATATCTCAGCCATTTCAAAACCAATTTTCATCAAATAAAAATTGAATTCTTCATAGAATTACACATTCTTTCATATTTCATAAGAAGTTTCTCATCATCTCACAAAAAAAAAAATGTTAGAAACCTGAAATTAGGTCTCAACCAAAACTATACGATCCCTTTAATAGTCGTTTCTGTCCACCTTCAGATTACACAATCATACTGTATTTTAGCACGTGCCGATTTAAAGATAAGCCTTAAAATGAAGTGAAGGAAACAAGACAAAAAGAAAGCAATATCATTTTGCACTTGACATCTCAATAAAAGTTTGCGGATAGTCGGACAATCATTATGGTATTCTGTAGAGACGTTACACTACAAAAAGTCCGGTGTTAAATATGAAACACCGAGAAGGTGTTAAATTTCCGGCGCTCTTGTGGTGTTAGATTAACACCTCTGGATGTCACTTCAAAATATAAAATTGTTTGTTGAATAGTTTCTTAGTTACTGTTCTTCTTGTTGACAAGAAAATCAAGAATTTTCCGATAAAGTACTCGATTTTTTAGAAAAAAAAAGTGTGAACACATTTACACCACAGTAACACCAGTCGGTGTGGTCTCCTTTGAAGCTTGGCGGGTGTTATACTATTGACATTACTACCAGCAATATGAAATCAACACCATGTTTAGTCAGTGTTGAATTAACACCAGCGCAGTGTCAAAAATATCACCAACTGCAGTGTCAAAATAACACCACGAAGTGCTAGGTGAACACTTCTCAACACCATCACAACATACTTTCTACACCTGTGGGTATGGTCCTCTATTGACACTTGATTGGTGTTAGATTTAACACCCGTGGTGTTAAATCTAACACCGATGATAATTTTTACAGTGTATGAATTCTTTAATGTTTGTTTTGTTGTTGTTTTTTCGCTGAGCCGGAGAAGACTACGTGATTGTATTACGTACATTCCGTGACGTGCCATGAATGGAAAACGATAGCTCTACAGATAAAATATAAGAAGAATTCTACGAAATGTTAACGAAAAGTTCACATAACATCGACTTGTTATCACTGACACAATAAACATGTATGGAAGGTAATATTACCCCCTACTTCTGAAAGAGGTAGGTCAAGTGCTCTTTCAATGTGTTGAATGCTCCGAAAGGTACATAGTTCACTTTTGTGCTAGCCACAATGAGTATGTGTGCTTTGAATGAGAGCAGCAAATCAAAATGCAACGATTAGAAAACATGTTGGACAACGATTTTAGCAGAGTATGTAATACACTCTATTTGAGAGATTGAACGTGCCATTATATGATAAAGAAGTAACATGAGCAAATGTACGCATCTTAGAAAAAAAAAACAACAAAAGGAGACCTTTATTTTCAGTACATTTTCGATTTGGGCATTGGCAGGATCGAGAACAAAAGCGTATTCGACTATATACATGTGCATATAAGGCTGCGTTCACAAAGAAGTATACTATTCGGGTATTCGGGCTCGTTTTTCGAGGGCACGCGAATAGCTTGAATCGAACGATAGGATTTCCTCACACCGGTTCACATATGAGGACACTATTCGAAAGTACCTAACTGCGAAAGTATAGCAAAGTGGGAATCGAGCTTGTTCGATTTTCTTGCAGCGTATACCGTCTCTTGTTTATGAAAGAATGACACTTTTGGTCTGGATTTGCCCTTTAGCAAAAATAAGCATGTAGACTGACATTTTGATGCAGTTTGGAAATTGTTAATAAGATTTGCTGGGATGTAGGAGGAAGAAATCCTCACTGCATGGGATGGTGAGTTGACGGTGCGGGTGATGGTGTATTCGGTGCTCGAATAGCGAATACCGAATACTTCTATGTGAACGCAGCCTTATGCTTCCATAATTCAAGTACGGTATTGTGATAATCTGCGCGAGACAGTGAGGTCAAAATTGTGTGCGTTGGAGCGTCAGTTCTTGCTGTGTCGTTCCTCCTACAACGTACTACATGTACTACCCATACCCGTGAGGCTGTGTATGCATAATAATGGGCATGGTTATATAGGGCCTATCTGCCGAATTTCCTTTATACTACTCAGTACAGACTACCGGTATACTGGACTACGGAAAACACCGCCCTACTCCTGCACTAACTGAGGAAAGGTTGATATGATGTGCCAACAGCCGCCGAAGATGTACGACGTCTGCGTTGTGGGAGGTGGCATGGTGGGTTCCGCGGCCGCCAGGTGGCTGTCACTGAAACGAGAAACAAAAGTTTGTTTGATCGGGCCTCGAGAACCTACGGACGAGGTCAGTACACGACGGTCATATCTGATTCACGCCAGCCCGAAACTGTATCACTCGATGACCTGCATTTTCTGATTCATTTTCTGAATCATCTACAGGTTCAAAAAGAAAAGTGTTATATATTTCCCCTTTTTTACCTTTTTCGAAAGTGCGAGAATTGTTTATGTGATACCCTATACTATAGTTATCATGAAGCGGGTAATAATCTATGCAATTTCTTTTCAGATAACGTATTAGACAATACTTACACCATGGAGGTATCTTGTAGCTCCATGCTTAAACCGCAGAGTGACTCTGGTCTTTGTGGTAATATATACCAAAAATCCCTATGGTTTACCTATGTGTTAATACCAGATGTCTGCATCTGGTATAGGAGAGTTGTTTTATTTTTTTTTTCCTCTTTTTTTTCTATCACTCTCTGAAAATGGTTAATGTAATACTCATAAATGTCAAGGGACATTTTACCTAGTTTATTTTTTTCTTTTTCCTTCTGTAACCTGATTTCTTAACTGGTGTATTCTAATTCCTATTATATAGTAGAGCAAGGCTGAAGACGCTCTTAGATAATTGTTAATACGTTATTCTGTAATATATGTGGTACCTCGTGTATGGGATTAATGTTACATTGACTCTGTTTCCAACTAAGATGTAGCATTTTCTTTCTTTTTAGTCTCGTACATCACAGACATTCAAGATGTCAAAATCCCCTATGCTGCTCTCGACAGGTGCCCTCGTGGACACAAGCAATGGCAATCACGCTCACCCTGTACTACACAATCCAATAGACACTGCATTCAATTCAATTACTGATGATGACTTTTTTGATACGGTAGGACCTTCTTTGGCAGAAAGAGAAGCAAATATTGATCAAAATAATCCCTAACAAAAAAGTCCTGTGGTACTCCCTGTGGTACTTGTCGGTACCACACAATGTACCACACACTTGTAATGTTACCACAGGAACTGTGTGGTACTGTACCACAGGCTTAGGGTACTCCCTGTAATACTTGTCAGTACCACACAATGTACCACATAAATAAATGTTACCACAGGAACTGTGTGGTACTGTTTTACAGGCTCATGTGGTACTCCCTGTGGTACTTGTTGGTACCACACAGTGTACCACACAAATATATGTTAACACAGGAACTGTGTGGCACTGTGTCACAGGATTGTGTGGTACTCTGGGATGTACCACAGGGCAGCACCACAGAACATTACCACAGGAAAGTTCCACAGGACAGTACCACAAGACAGTATACACACAACTTGTCCTGTGGTATTTAGGGATGTATACCACACACCAGTACCACAGGACAGTACCACAAGACAGTATACACACAACTTGTCCTGTGGTATTTAGGGATGTATACCACACACCAGTACCACAGGAGAGTACCATATGAATTGTCCTGTGGTATTTTGGGACGTACCACAGGAGAGTACAACAGGAAAGTACCACAGGATAGTACCACAGGACAGTACCACACGACTTGTTCTGTGGTATTTTAGGACGTACCACAGGACAGTACCACAGGGCAGTTCCACAGGACAGTACCACAGGAAAGTACCACAGGATAGTACCACAGGACAGTACCACAGGAATTGTCCTGTGGTATTTTGGGACGTACCACAGGACAGTACCACAGGATAGTACCACAGGACAGTACCTCACGACTTGTCCTGTGGTATTTTGGGACGTACCACAGGACATTACCACAGGGCAGTACCACAGGACAATACCACAGGAAAGTACCACAGGATAGTACCACAGGACAGTACCACACGACTTGTCCTGTGGTATTTTGGGACGTACCACAGGACAGTACCACAGGAAAGTACCACAGGATAGTACCACAGGACAGTACCACACGACTCGTCCTGTGGTATTTTGGGACGTACCACAGGACAGTACCACAGGGCAGTACCACAGGAAAGTACCACAGGGCAGTACCACAGGAAAGTACCACAGGACAGTACCACACGACTTGTCCTGTGGTATTTTGGGGCATACCACAGGACAGTACCACAGGAATTGTCCTGTGGTATTTTGGGACATACCACAGGACAGTACCACAGGATATTACCACAGGACAGTACCTCACGACTTGTCCTGTGGTATTTTGGGACGTACCACAGGACAGTACCACAGGGCAGTACCACAGGACAGTACCACAGGAAAGTACCACAGGATAGTACCACAGGACAGTACCACACGACTTGTCCTGTGGTATTTTGGGACATACCACAGGGCAGTACCACAGGACAGTACCACAGGATAGTACCACAGTACAGTATCACACGACTTGTCCTGTGGTATTTTGGGACGTACCACAGGACAGTACCACAGGATAGTACCACAGGACAGTACCACACGACTTGTCCTGTGGTATTTTGGGACGTACCACAGGACAGTACCACAGGGCAGTACCACAGGACAATACCACAGGAAAGTACCACAGGATAGTACCACAGGACAGTACCACATGACTTGTCCTGTGGTATTTTGGGACATACCACAGGACAGTACCACACGAATTGTCCTGTGGAATTTTGGGACGTACCACAGGACAGTACGACAGGAATTCCTGTGGTAATTTTCGATGTATACCACAGGAGAGTACCACAGGAACTGTCCAAAATCCCACAGGAAAATCATAATATGGTGCTATTTCACACAGATCTATGTTTTTCGATAATTGTGTTTCAGATAGTTTTAATACATCGTCGAAAGAATTTCATTATGACTTTGATATAGAAAACCAATTGCAAAGCCTATCTTCGGAATATCTTACTCTCAACCAGTTTAATAATGTTGTCAAGGAATATGATGACACCATTTTTTTCACTCATACATCTTAATATTAGGAGTATTAATAAACATTTTGAAGAACTGGGGTTACTTTTAGATGATCCCATCAGGAAAAAATTTTCGATAATAGGTTTAACCGAAACCTGGCTTTCCAATGATTTAAGTCTTCCTTTCGCCCTCGACGGATATGATTTTGTAGTTAATAACAGGCAAATTAGGGCGGGTGGGGGCGTTGCTTTATATGTTTCACAAAAGTATGATTATATAGTTCGTGATGAGCTCAACAGTATGACCGAAGTTATTGAATCTCTTTTTATTGAAATTACAGTCCCTGGCAGTAGAAATATAATCATAGGTGTAATGTATAGACCACTCAGTGCGAATATGAAATCATTTTGGAATATTTTGCGAATTTAATGAAGGATCCAGTTTTTATTCACAAAAAAAAAATGTTTCATTGTGGGAGATTTTAATATAGATTTATTGAAACAAAATACAATCTCACAAGATTTTATGGAAATATTTCTATCTGCTTCTTTCTTACCTTTGATATCTAAGCCCACGCGTATAGTTAATGAATCCGCCTCCCTTATTGATAATATTTTTTCTAATATTCTGCCATCTCCCGATTCTCTTATATTACTTTCAGATATTACAGATCACTTCCCCATTTCGACTAGTTTCTTTTTAAATGATATTATTGATAATAAATCTAGTTTTTTATTTAGACGAAGAATTACACATGAAAATGTAGCCAGTCTGGGTGCTACTTTAGACAGGACAGACTGGTTGTCTATTTTTGACTCAAATGATGTGAATTTGTCATTTGAATATTTTATGCATATTTTTACTCAACTCTTGGACATTCATATTCCAAAACGAAGAGAAAGGTCATCCAACTATAAAAAGGTACCCAGGTTACCTTGGATTTCTAAGTCACTTTTGCGTTTAATAAATAGAAAGAATAATTTATATTACAAATTTAAAATGAAACCTAATGAGCAATCAAAACTGAAATATACTTGTTATAAAAATACTTTGACGAAAATTATACGTATTGAAAAGAAAAAATATTATACTAAGCAGTTACAATTTCATAAGCATGATATGCAAAATACATGGAAAGTTTTAAAGCAAGCAATGAATATATCAAATAACAAGTCGAATATTACTAAAATTAGATCTGATGATAAAATTTATGAAGATCCTCATTATATTTGTAATATTCTAAATAATCATTTTTTTTTCCATTGGGGAAAATCCTGCAAGTAAAATTCCATCTTCAAGTAAACATTTTTCTGAATTTTTAGGTCCGCCAAATTTAAACTCAATGTTTTTTAGTCCAACATATAGTCAGGAGATAATCAATATTGTTTCTGATTTTCGTTCCAAAAAAAGTGCTGGACACGATGACATCAGTAATTTTCTGCTGAATGGGGTAATATCTTCAATTGCGGATCCTTTATCTCATATATTCAATTTATCTCTTTTTTATGGTATTGTTCCTGAAAGTATGAAAATAGCAAAAGTCATCCCTTTGTTTACAAAAGGTGACAAATTAGATGTTAATAATAATAGACCAATTTCTTTGTTATGTACATTGTCCAAAATTCTTGAAAAAATTGTTTACAAAAGAACTCTTACTTTTTTGAAATTCAATAATATACTCTCAAATACTCAGTTTGGTTTTAGAGAAAAACATAGCACCTCACATGCATTATTGAGTTTTGTAGAAAAAGTAGCACATGCTATCGACAAATCTTCACATCTCATAGGTTTGTTCCTGGACTTCTCGAAGGCCTTCGACACCATTAATCATGATATTTTACTTAATAAATTGCAACATTACGGAGTCCGTGGGAAGGCCTTGGAGTGGTTCAGGAGCTACCTCTTGAACAGGAAGAAATATGTCTCTTTAAATGGTTGCAATTCACAAATGTTAAATGTTAAATGTGGGGTCCCACAGGGAAGTTTATTAGGTCCGCTTCTGTTTCTTATTTATATAAATGATTTCTGTAAATCATCAGATATGCTTTCTTTCATTCTCTTTGCGGATGATTCAAATTTGTTTTTTTCGCATAATAATCTTTTACCCTAGTAAAGACATTACATTTTGAATTAGAAAAAGTTACTCAATGGATAAAAGCTAATAAATCATCTCTCAATTTTCAAAAAACAAAATATATGCTTTTCAGCAACTCCATTGAGGCACTACCTGTTGATATTATTTTTGATGGCACACCACTGGAAAATGTTTCTTATATCAAATTTCTGGGAATAACAGTTGATAATAAGCTTTCATGGAAATTTCATATTGATAGTATATGTAAGATTATTTCTCGAAACATCGGTATAATCAACAAAATTAAATTTTGTCTTCCTTTGTCGTCCCTGCTTACATTATGTTCATCCCTCATATTGCCTTATTTAAATTACGGTATTCTTGTATGGGGAAATACATATCAAACTCTTTTGGATAAATTACTTCTGCTACAAAAGAAGTCACTGCGTATTATATGTCACACTGCATATTTGTCTCATACTGATCCGTTATTTTTTGAAAATGAGATATTTAGACTTAAAGATTTGTATTTGTTTAATTTAGGACAATTTATGTATAAGTACAATAAAAATAATCTTCCATATATATTTGAATCAATGTTTTCAAAAATCAATCTGTTCATAATTATCCTACAAGGCAATCCAACGAATAGTTTATTTCATTTGCCATTTTTTAGGACTTTGCTGGCTCAGCAAACCTTCATCTACGAGGGGCCAAAGTATTGGAACTCACTTCCCAACGACATAATAACAGCACAAACTTTGAATTCTTTTAAGAACAAATTAAAATTCTTTCTGTTGAAATCTTATGATATACAACCAAATTAGGTTCGGTTTCATTCTCTCAATCAAGTCGTTTGTTTGTTTGTTTGTTTGTTTGTTTGTTTGTTTTTACAAGTATTAAGATATCACACAGAAATCATCTTTTATGGAAAACAAGCTGTCTAACATAAGTTTACCTCAGATATTTCTTTTATTGTACCAGTAACAGTGAGTCTATTCTCTTTCTCTCTCTTTTTTTTTTAACTCTTTATGTGCCATGGTGGAGACCCCCTGTGTGCCACGTTATTCTGAGACAGGAAGGTAGTCATTCTTTGAGAAAGAGTTCTGTTTTTCCAATTTGTATAACTTCTACAAATTTGTGTTAAGATATAAGATTAAGATATAATAGCAGGCAAAGTTAAAGAGGAATGCTAAGCTTTGTTTCGATATAAATTGTATGACGAATCTATCTTCAATTTTTCTTTTGAATGACCAGTTGCTACATTACTGAAAAGGTATGACTTTTGCACATAAAACCGTGACAGAAACATAGAATGTACGAGCAAATCTAGTTGGGAACACTGCTTGATAGTCAATCACCACATAGAATTCAAGCCGTATATGAGAGGAACAAAAGCACGAGAAACGCTTTCATTGTGCCGCGGGATTAGCAGTGATTAGCGATTTATCGATCGGTTTTGGCGGCTTTGTTTGTTGAGCAGAATATGCGAAGTTGGCACGCCGTCGACTGAGTCGGACGTGCGAACGTGGCACATAAAGAGTTAATATCCGTTCCTATGCATTCATACCGGCATATGCACCCAATCAATCGCAATTTCAAACCAGGGAGCGTTGTATTGATTTGTTATTGCATTTTCATCATGAAGTACAGTATGCTTGTGTCCACGATGGCGTGTGTTGTACCATAGTCTCATTTCCCCCTTTTTTGTTCTTTTTTTTTGTTCTTTTTCTTTTTCTCTTTTTTTCCCCTTCCTAAGTTAATTTCATGTCAGTTGACATTGGTTTTTTTTTTGACTTTGTGTACGTATTTTTTTAGAGTACCATACCCTACAAGTTTGCTTTTTAAGTGGGACCCTCCATTTTCATTCTGATCTTTGTATTAGGTATATATCTCAGAAACGAAATTCTGTTGTTACTCGTTACCACTTGTACGTTTTTCCTTGAAATTGTTATATATGAATTTGTTCTGTAAATGTATTGTATATATATATTTTTTTTCTGTTTATTCAGTGGAAATGGAAATAAAATTGAATTAAATTAAATTAAATTCCGTAAATAGGGACCCATGGCATTTTGTTCGTCAGCCTTTATTTCTGCTCATAATGGAGTGACAATTTTCTGCGACCCAACGTCGATACCATAGTCACTCTCTATAAAGTCCTTTGTGAGAGAGAGAGAGAGAGAGAGAGTATTATGTAATCATTGACCTATGGTTTATCCATCAATGGACCTTCACCGTGTTTCCTCACAATAGGTAGTCATAACAACAGGTGTCATCATGCATCCATATCAACGTATATAATGAATGTTCCGCGTGGTTTGCGTGCTTGTAATGATACATGCACTATCTTAGTATACAATTTTGTGCCTAATATACAAATGATGCACAGGATAGAGTGTGTTAGTGAAGGTGCGGCGCGCTCGAGAGTATTGACGATGGTGCGGCATGCACGAGGCGCAGCCGAGTGCATGTTTGCAACCGTTGTCAATACTCGAGAGTGTGCCGCACCTTCACTAACGCCACGAAATAATCCTGTGCATCATTTGTTTTATAAAATGGGTCGAAAACTAACAGCATTATTCACGTACCTTTATGGGTCAATACCAGTCAGCTACATGTAGCACTCGCTCAAAAGTCAAGATGTCCGAAGATGTTCGTCCCAAACATTTACGCACGTCGCACTCGGAAATCCCGCACATAAGTACTGTACGTACGTATAAGAGTATACGTACGCCACGTGTTATGCACAAGAAAAGCCGCGGCCGCCGGCTGTTGTGGCAGCCCGCGGCCCGAACTAGAAGTTGTTTACAGGATTGACAGCGCGTATAGTAGCGCGTGACGCACTTGTAACAACTGATTGAGTGCGCACTGCTAGTGTAAACATTGTGACGTACGTCAGGCCAGGGAGGTGGAATAATTTATTAAGAATTTATAATTCCTATTATATCCCTCACAAAATGCATCTCGTCCTCTGATTGGTCGAGAGCACTGTAAACAACAAAACATAATTCTACCATACAAGTGCGCGAAAAAGACTATACTCCCTAGGGAAATGGTAAAAACTATACCACGCTGGTGATTTCGCGCCTTTTTTGCTTCGCGTCGCGACGCGAAATATTTCACGTGTAAATGAATGGGTATCGCAGCACCTTCGCTTCGCGAGAGATTTCATGGACAAATGAATAGGTATCGCGGCGCCTTAGATCACTGCACTTCGCGAGAACCACAAGGCACGCATACACTCAATGCGACACGGGTTACGTTGGAGAGACTCAGACTCAGACTCTTATAAAGCCCTCATTCTACGTTACAACAGAGTAGGCGATATCGTAGATCTATAATTAGACAACAATAAGCAAGCTAGGGTTCTTCGACGTACCGTAGGCCTTTGGGGAGTTCATGCTTCGCCGTTTGAAAGTTGGTCTCGCAGTTCACTATTTAACTCGAGCGATCCACCCAAAAGATGTTGACAAACGAAAGTGCAGTAGATAGTAGGCCTGCTCTAACGTTAGCGCTAGTTAAGCCTATACGTTAGTTCTACCTGTCTAACAGTATGCCCTATTTCCCGTAATCTCATTCCTAATAATTATTTTTTAGAGTGTCTAGCGAGTAAGTTAGATAAACTTGTTCACTGTTTACGTTAGAACACCGTACGAATCACACGAATTTACAGTGGCACTCGATGCTTTAATTGCTAGAATTTTTCCAGTGCCTAATCTAACCTTATACGCTGTTACTGAATGCTACCCAAATTTACAATGTATACTTGCATTTTAACAGGAAATGATAGTCCATATTCATGTACAGACATGACAGCTAGGTAGGAAGACGACAGAAAACACAATCAACTGCAGCTCACAGTCACATCGTTGATCAGCTCGAGCACGCACATCACCGCACTACTGGCAACCGAACGTACTTGTTGACAAATCGGATAGGCGTAGGCGTATTGCATGTATGAAGCGCGTAGTGACTTTGCAGTTTGCGCATGTTTACCAGTACCCCCCTTGTACGTTGTACAGCAATGCACCGAGTACACTTCAGCGGCTGAGCGCGCAATTGTCTCTTCATAGTACGCGTACGCGCTGCCCTCCTGCTGAGCTGCTTCCCGAGCGTGAATGACTAGTCAATCTTCTTGAAAAGTAAAGCAAGATGCCCTTAAAAAAGAGGTAAATTACAGAATACCAGCAGTCGAATACTCTTAAATTCATTGGGAGGGATATAAAACAAATATACCAGGCCAATTTTTCGAGGCACCGGTTGAAACTATGTGCCTTCGGTGACTTCAGTAGCACTATTTTCTTCGGGGCTGCGCCCCTCAGAAAATAGTGCTACTGAAGTCACCTCATGCGCATAGTTTCAACCAGAGCCTCTCAGGCCTGGTATATTTGTATAATGTATGATGAATACAGAATGTTGGACGAATGCCCCACAAGGCATCAGTCACTTGCTCCTACAGTGTACTCGTGGAAACACGTCGGAACTTGGGGGGGGGGGATTCTGGCTGACACGTAGGGCCTACTCGTCAGTAGTCTACCTTCTGGATTCTTTTTACTCGTAGGGGTGATTCAGTGTACGCGACAAGCCGTATGAGGGCGTGACACCCGAGGATTGCGAATACGCCGAGAACTGCGATACCCGAGAAACAATTGGGCGCGCAGTCTCTTGATTCTATAACGTAATACTCGTGTAAGTCTTCAGGGGTTAGCATTTCCCAGGTGTTTAAGGCAGTGAAGTAACATAATGAAATTCAAAGTAGGTAAAAATTCCGGGCAGTCCCAGTTGGCTATAAATACCCGTGTCAGTGAGCAGTAAGCATCTTTTTCAAGTGTGACGGCAGTGAATTATACCAGGGAGGTGAGACACCTCCATGATTATACATCTCAAACTCCAATGTCTAGTGATCATGAAGACGACGCTACCTCTCAGCCCCCATCCCCGCGTGGAGATCAGGGCATGGAAGGCCGCCTAAAAGCTCAACTAGAGAGACCGAGATACTCTCCCGCTTCATGGATAGGGCGGCGGCACACCGTGGTAATGACAAACGGCATGCGAGCCATGCCAGCTGGTGCAGGAGAGCTTCTCCTCCCGGCGATTAGTCCGGGCATGCGAGCCATGTCCGCGGGGACAGGGGCGCTGCCCCGCCCATCGAAGACTTCAGCGAGCTAGCCATCCCCATCGGCAGCTCAACAGACGACGATATTCTCATGTCAGCCTCCTTCCTGGCAAAACTGATTGCGTTGCCCTGTATGGGTGGCCGTGACTATGCCCTTGTGGTTATGGTCATTTTGACAACCGAATTGATCCGGATGCCATGTCCTTACAGCCAAACTCTTTCGAAGCCTGGTACCAAATTTGATTTTAACTTAAATTCTGATCTCATTTGGGCCAAATTTAGAAATTGGCTGATTTGCTAATGAAGGCAGTCACACTGCCCACTGCTCTATAAAATCGCGAAGCAAATGCTCAATTGCCATCGAATGCCCAAGCAGTTCTCACACCAAAAATCGAGAGTAACATTTGGGCGACCCTCCTTCACGAGGCCTTGGGTCTTGTGAGCTCCCAACTTCTACAACAAAATGTAGTGAAGGGACTTCTACCACATAGATAAATCCTTTCTGAAATTCACAGATCATGCACGGATAATCATCAATGCAACTGACACAACGAGAATTTTAACAACTCATGTCACCATCGATGGCCTGACACTCCCGGGCTTTGCTTATCGTATGATCTGAGCATGCACCATCGAGGTATCTTGAACCCCTTCTCAACCCTTCTCAACAACACTTGCGCAGCAAGTCGATTCCACTTGGTAGAAAGTTGTTCAGAAAGACATCTGAGAAAAATTGACAAGTGTCACATAAGCATACATCGTGTGTCATGAATGTCTCTACGCAAGCCAGCAAAAAAAAAAAAAAAAAAAAAAAAAAAAAAAAAAAAAGGATGAGTACTGTCCAAAACCGTTCAGTGCTGGAAATCTCAAGCTTTCCAAAGATGACTGGTCAAAATAATTCCCGAGCTTTGGATATTGGCCACAATATTTGGCAATGAAGCCAATAATTTCATTTCAACCCCATACCAATAAATTTTTCCTCTACAAAGTGTACATTCTACCGAGGAGGAAAAGGCAACCCATGAAGAATTGTCTCCGAACATTCTCGCAAAGCAAGCTATTAGAGAGATTCCTCACATGGAGTATCAACTCTATTCTAGCGCTACCAAAGACTGGCGGTCTAAGTCCAATCATAAATTTGAAAAACTTGAACAAATTTGTAAGATACGAACACTTCAGAGTGGAACAGTTTCGCTTGAGTACGGCCTTAATTTTGCCCCTCCAAAGGGTGCATATTTATCCGTATCCGTTCACCTTGTTCATCAAGCATAGTCTTTCGAATGGAAATACTAAGTAGTATTTTCACTGCATTCCTTCAGTGCCTTCCATCTTGCCTTAATTCGACCCCACAGAATTTCCTTAAAGTTATGAAACCTGTCTTTGCCTCGGTGAGTAGTGGCATTAGAACCGTAATCACCTATTTCGATGATATCCATATTCTTCCTCACACCAGAGAAGAGTGTCTTGACAAAGCCAATGATCAACTTGTCACCCTTAAAGAGTTTCAGTAAGGATTTTGACAAATCCAGTTTCGACCCAAAGCACGTCGAGACCTTCCTTGGATCTCATATTAATTCCCAGCAAATGATTTTCAGTTTTTTCCTCAGAACAAGATTGACAAGGTTACTGCCCTTGGAAATTCAATCTTGTATGGCAACGAAACCAAATTTCGGGATTTTAATGCCTTCCACAAAGAAATTTACATTCTCGTCACTTGGGACTAGAAAAAATAAATCAACTAATGCTCTGCGTAAAGCAGAAGATGACATCGACACGAAGTTTGGTGTCGTTATCTAGTCATGCGATACAAGACATTCTTTGGTGGTGGCTGTCTCGCAAGACAAAGAATTATTTTCCACCTTCATTAGCATGATAATTCCAAGCGATGCTTGCATCTCAGTATGGAGAGTAGTTAATTCTGAACAATTCCTTTGATCAGAGAGTCTGGAGTGCCAAACAGAATTCCCCGCATAGCGATGTGTGTGAACCTCTTGCAATTCAGAACGGTCTTGAAGCGCTGTGTGGCTCGTGTACAAAAATATGCTTATTCATAATTCGGTCAGACATTTCTACAGCTAGTAGCATACCTGACCCGAACGAATTCACGGCCAACATTGGAATTGGTGTCTAGCAATTGGATACCAGCTTCACACTCAACAGATGTAGATAATTCTGAAGTTTTCTGCTTGTCTCACAGAGACATGAACAACTAATTACTATTTTACATGTTTTTCACCACACAATCCACAAACTCTACATATGGATTAGCAACACTCCTCATGTCAAATGGAAGCCAAGTCTTATTGCCCTGAATTTTGATGCCCTTTTTCCTTACCCTAGAACGTTTTCAGTCCTCCACAAGCTTCAACTGAACAAGGTGACCTGAGCAATCCTCACTGCCCCAATGGCGGCGGCAGCCATGGGTCTCATTATCGCTCAAAATGCGAATAGCCCCACCTCTATTACTCCAAGAGAAAATTCTTGCCCCACACCCTCACCCACCGACGAGCCTCCAGCTCACACTAGCCGCCTGCATGGGTGCTCTCTGCTAGCGATGACAAGTGGCAGACAAATCTAACAATTGATTCCACATTAGTTCAACAATTATCAGTTCTGCTGAGTTAGAAAGATACATGTAAATTGTGATTGTATTTGATTAATTTGTCTGTGCGCTATCATGCTTAATCCTGCTCCAGTTAAAGCACGCAAGGAACTGGTATCAAAATGATATCATACTCAAAACCTATGCCTTGCACCTTATACTAGTAGGTTCTCAAGCAAAATTTGCTCGAGTTCTTCTCTTGTTTGCGACAATGTGTGTCACCATCGATAGACATTCTCTATGCATGAGGAGTCATGACCAAAGTTTCAACCTTGTTGTGAAAACTGTCCATCATCCTTCTTGTCCTCTTGCCCTCACTCATGCCACTAGACTGACTTCTGTACGGAACTTTGAACATGCTAACCTCTGAAGACTTATACGAGTATTACGTAATAGAATTCCTAAATTATACAAGTAATAAGAAGTATAATTAGAATTATATTAGTAATAATGAAGTATAAGTCGAAGAGGTTCCCACCCAGCATCTCATTTGATCGATACTCTTCAGTTCTGAATCCTCCCTCTACAACACTGTACAGAAGTCAAAATTGGTGGGCCCTTTTATATACTGTATGCTGATGTTCTGCTTAATCGCATGACTTGAGATGTCCATACGTATAAGAATGCTCCGTGCCTATGGAACAGCAATGATTGTGCTTTATTTATTGCTTGTCTGTATGATGAGAAGGACCAGTGAGCTAATTGTCTGCATTGCACCCAATACTGCATGGTGTTGCTGGTCTGTCTATTTAAAGCCGTATTCTCTTTGAAAATATGCTTACTGCTCACTGACACGGGTATTTATAGCCAACTGGGACGGCCCGGAATTTTTACCTACTTTGAATTTCATTATGTGACTTCACTGCCTTAAACACCTGGGAAATGCTAACCTCTTCGACTTAAACTTCATTATTACTAATAGAATTCTAATTATACTTCTTATTACTTGTATAATTTAGGAATTATCGCAATCAGAATTTGTGCCCTCTCTTGGTCGCACCAAGGAAAAGGGGACGGAGCCCAGACTAACTCGTCAGTTGCTTGTACATTATGAGGTGTAATGGATACAATGCTGAATCCTAAGCAGTAAAGGTGCTGTAGAGATTGGTCCCTGGGGGTGTTTCACGAAGAATTTAAGTCTAACTTTAAATTTAAGACTGACTAAAAATTATGGTATACATGCCGCTTGTTTCCGGTTCAATCTCATTAGCCTTATCACCACCCACGTTAAATTTTCACTAGTGTTTACAGAATAATTCTTTTGTCATCTATCTTATCTTGTAATCATGTATTATCAACAGGCTACATGAAAAAAAGTCTCCAAAATCTTCATTTTCATTAGAAAATTGAGCAACATTGAAGATACAGCATACCATAATTTCTAGTCAATCTTAAATTTTAAGTTAGACTTAAATTCTTTGTGAAACATCACATCACATCCCCCTGGTTGCATATTGATAAATGTTATGATGTAATCAGAATAGAGGTTTCTCGATCCGGCAGAACAATGCTCGAACTACACCTGCTAAAACACATGATATAAGCCCCTCTTTCCATCCCAGGCGAATGGTATATTAATAGTGACATTTTCGCATATGTCTTTCTTGCATTGATGTATTATGCAGGTTGCAAATGTTGGGGGAACATGTTGGAAAATGTTCGCCGATCCTTTTTGTAAAATATGTTTTGCCTGTAATTCATTTTTTTTTGTTTTGTATTAAGTCTGTAAGCAATATATATATATTTTTTGATTTACTGTATTTCTATACGTTGTATGCAACTTTGTATGTATTTTGTATTGTTTTATGCAGGACCCCTTTGTAAATCAGTTCTTTAACTAAAAGGACTACCCTGTGAAAATAAAAAAGGAATAAATAGGTATAAATAAATCAGTGCTGTTACTTTTCTTTTTCAATAGTTTTATACTATAACTACTACTAATTGATATATTATGAAATATATTTATGTGATTATTGTCCCTGCTTATTCTTTATTGTTAATTGTTCGTATATTTTTCTGCCCGCTATCTTGAAACCCTCCAGGAATGGAACTCTCCAGACAGGGAGATCTTCGGCTGTCACTATGACGAGGGGCGCATCACGAGGGAGTTGGACCAGGATCCCATTTGGGCCTTGCTGGCCAAACGTTCGATCGAACGCTACAGGGACATCGAGAGAGAAAGTGGTAAGGAGAGGACCGCGGAATACAATGATTATGCACATCCTGATATATTTGTTCAAGTCATTTCATATGTTATATGATTACAAATATAATTATGAACTTATTGTATAGTTTATTGTATAGCTATTCAGCTACACTAAGCTGGTCTTCCATGGGGTCCAGTTGGATGTAAAGGCGGGACTACTTCACCGGGTTAAACACCCTGCTCTTTGCGATGAATGAATGAAGCGGGATCTTTAACGTGCATGAGTTGTGACTCTCTCATACACAGGACCTCCATTTTATATCCTATCATCAAAGATGATAATAACAATAATGATAATAATACACTCACATTGTATTACAAGCCCAAGTAGTTTCTTGTATAACGTGAAGTTAAGAGAGCGTCTCCTACTGAAAAAAAAGAAGCGTTTGAATCCTGATATAATGCAAAATGTGTATACCTTATACACAGTTTCCTTTCTTCCGTTATAATATAGGGCTGAAGTTTTACGAAGAGGTCGGCTGCCTCTTCCTCGTTCCGAAGGGCTCAGAGTCAAACCAGGCTTGCAGACGGACTGCAGATACCCTGGGAATCAAAAATGAGATCATGTCTTCCAGAGGGGTCCACTCCAAGTTCCCCTACTTACGTGTTGAGGAAGACACGGAGGGCATTTGGACACCCCATCGGGCCGGCTTCATCAGCCCACGAACTCTGGTCTCCGCTCAGCAACGGATCGCTCTCAGGAACGAATGCCGTATCATCAACGATGTCGTCGTCAAGGTTGAGGAGGAGTCTCAGGGGGATGGTGATCGAGATGGACGAGAGGGAGGAAGAGGAGGAGGAGAAGGAGGAGATGGATGCGTGAAAGTTACTACCAAAACTGGCACGGAGATTCGGGCAAGGCGGGTCCTCCTTTGCTGCGGCGCCTCCACGAATTTCTACCACCTCCTCCCCCCGGAGAAGAAGCTTGACTATAAAAGTTTGAGAACTCTGGTGGTCCTTGCAGAAATGAGCGCTGCAGACCTGTCAAGATTTCGTGGGATGCCGTCCATTGCACACTGGGATTGCTACGCGCTCCCTCCTATCAAATATCCCGATGGCAAGTCCTTCCTTGTTCTTTCCTACACTTCTTCTTCTTCTTCTACTTCTTCTTCTCCTTCTTTTCTTCATCTGCTTTTTCTTTCTTCTTCTTCTTTTTTCTTCTTCTTCTTTTCATTTACTTTTATGTCTTGTAAATATGAATGCATGTAATTCACTTACCCAGACAACATCTTTTTTTTTTTCACTGCAAATATTGTTCTCCATTTGGGTCCTGCCACAGTTGTCCCCCATTCAATCGGTACAATGTTATTTATACACCTGGAGAAAGAGGCTGGTTCGTGCTTGGTAAAAGAATTTCATGATGATTAAAAAGGATGGGATTCGAAGTAGGAATGCTATTAATGGTCCCGGGCTTTTCCGCAAAATACACTCTTGCCACTTATGATATCTATAATGATGGTTATTATAGTATAACGCTACGGATGAAGTTTCAGGGCAGAACCACAACGTGTGTTGATTTGTTTTCCCTTC
The DNA here is from genome assembly GCF_964275005.1 of Diadema setosum. NCBI lineage: Eukaryota > Metazoa > Echinodermata > Echinoidea > Diadematoida > Diadematidae > Diadema > Diadema setosum. The sequence goes on along the minus strand of NC_092690.1, from coordinate 19,848,477 downwards.
ATATTCGTCGTAAGTGATTTCTTCTTTCATCATTTTGATGTATATTTTCAGATTAAAACAAATTTAGAGGCAAAAAAGAAAAGAAAAACAATTTAAGTAAAAACAGATTTTGATAATTGGAGTGAATTCATAGAAAATAGTGAAAGTTTCGTGAAGTCCCAATCAAGGTGAGACACTTACTGGATGAATGTCATTATAATGTGTCTCTGCAAAATATTGTCAGAAAGAATCACCGTAATTATTACACACACTGACGTACTTAACATAGGAGAGTTGTCATAAATCATCATCACTCAGTCAGTCTAATTTACACAATGTGGTTTTATTATTATTATTATTATTATTATTATTAACCACTGCTTTTAACTAGACGCATGCCAAGGTACATTTGTGTGTGTGTGTGTGTGTGTGTGCGTGTTTCATACTCTACCCGATTTTGATGAAATATTTGTTGTTCATTTTTTTTTTAACTCGTGTTCTGTCATGGTGTATGCCCCCCCCCCCCCCACACACACACACACGTAAAATTATAATGATAATAATATACATGTATATCGTGTACTCATATACATTTCAGAAAGTGTTCAAACATTTCGAAATTTACGCAGGAATTGGAATCGAGATTATTCAAACACAATTTAGAAAAAAAGAATTAGTCCTATGAGAAAGGATAGTGCTCCCTCACACAAAGGATACACACATGAATGTGTGTATCCTTTACGATATAACTCCCTATCATTATAAGTTATAGGAAAGATGTAGCAATTTGTCACTTCGTTCTAGCAATTCGTGTGTAGTGCCTGCCAAGCATGCTCTATACAATCAAATTACGTAACCGCGTACACATAATTGACCTTGTTGCACTGTTGACTGGAGAGCTCATCGAACCGTACAGGTTACACTTGGGTAGTGTGTAAAACATTTGACTGGTTCGCTGTCGTAATAGCGTTACAGGGGGTTTCAAGCATGCACCGTCTGTAGTTAGCTTTACCTTCTATTACCTATTTGTAAGTGCCACCCTGTATCGCCGAAATCCTTCAACATGATTTTGCCTTAGAGCAGGAGCGGCTGGTAAATTAATGCATTTTAGATCAACGTGGGCGATTCGCGGTTTGCGTTGTATTCAGGGGATACTCGGGGATATTTCCTGTCTGTGTAAGTTCACCGTTTGGAAGTATGAAAGAGACCAGTATATGAGTATGTAGTATTTTGACTAGATTGCTGTACAGTTTCCCATTTATGAATGATGTGTAAAGGGGTGCATAAAAAAAAAACATACAAAAACTCTATGTACAACTGAACAAGGAGCAGTCACTTTGATATTTTTACAATCGTGTATAGAATGTTGTTAATGTCAGTTTACTCTCAGTCTACTGTAAGTAATCTGATTCTCCCTTTCGTATCGCTAGTATAGAGTTTGAAATCCCTTGAATGTAGAAAAATACAACAAAATGTATAAGAAGGCGACTCCGCGCTCCTTGATAGAGCGATATCATAATTCAAAGCTCTTTTGCTCAGAGATAGCATTCCTCCATGTTTTTCCACCAACGTTGTATGTGGAAACGTTCCATTTTGATCGAGGAAATAATGAATATCATTGGGAAGCTTTTAGAATCTCTTCAGGGATCCAACTTTAACTCAGAAACTCTTCGGACGACATGGACGACTTATTGGAAATTATTTGAGTATGATAATACATTTACAATGTACACGCTCTCGCGTGAGAAACAAATAACATCTCGTTGGTACTAAACTATGACAAAAATCAAAACTGGTGAACTCCTTTTGGAAATCGCTAGTAACGCGTAAATTCATTCGCCGAAACACGCGTAAAAACGCCGTCTTTGCTGAAGGATTGTGAATTGCAGCTGCCCAAAGTACATCACGTGCCTTAATCTCGTTGATAATACGTTCTGAAACAGATATACACAAAAGTTAAGCGTTCTTATATATGGAAATTAAATCTAAAAGTGTGCATCATGTCGGACGCACGTGTTTATGAACTGTTTTGATTTTTATCTTGAAATCTTACGATGTATGAACTTGTTATGTGCGTCAGAATTTGAAGAATATAATGTACATTATATAGACCTTATATATTCACATATCTTTAGATAATTGTATTATCATATATAGACCTATGTATAATAATACAATTATCTAAAGAAATGTGAATATATAAGATACAGTGTTTTTATATGTATATGATATATAGTATAGTAATTTCTTTTTTTGCATTCATAAAGCAGGAAAGTATTACCTCAAGCTCGGTCTGTGGCCGAACGAAGCCGAAGAGGTGACGGGTCTCTCGGAGTCCGCGGCGTGGTATAGGAGCCACGGGAAAGGATGGGATCTGGCGAAGACAATGACAGTTTTCAGGGCTCTTCTTCCAGGTATACTGCACGATGTTGTGTTCTCATTTTCATCTAGTTGAATGTGATTGCTACTCGTCGATCCCAGACTAAGTTCCAAAATGCTGATAAAGATTCGTAAGTTGCTCTTCAAAGTGATGTGAATGATACCCTAGTCAATTAAAGATATGAGCTTGAAAAGGCAGCAAGATATATGGGAATTATATGTAGGCCCACTTCATGTAAACGGCCTCCCTCTTTTCTTTTCTTTTCTTTTTTTTTTTTTTTTTGATGTATGTATGTATGTATGTATGTATGTATATTTGTTTTATTATTGAACGTGAGTCATTGTCGGTCCAGGGGAGCTAATTCCGATCGTCATAGTGTGGGGCGTACGTGGTACATGGTGTGTCATGCGCTGTGCGTCGTCTGTCATTTGCCCTCCTTCCAGCGTCTTCTTCTTCTTCTTCTTTTCCACTCCCTCCGTTTATGTCGGAGATTGACGAGCGTGGATCGCAGATAAGTGTTCAGGATAGGGCACCTCCCTATTAGATATTTGGTATATCAGGGGGCAGAGTTGGATAGATTGATGTTCAGTGGTTAATATGGATTTTATGAATAAAATTGGAGAGAACACATCAGGATATTGTCATTAACAGACTGAGGGAGGTTAGGGTCATAATTTATGGTATAAGTGTGGCATACGGGAACTGAATTGCAGTTTTGGTGGAATAGTCGTTAGAAGGAGAGGGATGGTCCAGTATGTACTTTCTGTTCTGTCTAATGAATTCTTGGCGGATTCCAGTGGTGTAGCTGTAGGTAGCAGCGCAGTGTACAATGGTCTCATCTTCCTCTTTGCATGGGGGCAGGTGGGGTCCACATCCTTCTTTATCGTGAGGAGTCTTGTTTGTAGCAGGTATGTGAATGTTAGGAGTTGAGCTCTTGCTGTCAGGGCCTGGCGGATGATATGGGATGGAGAGTTTGAGGGGTAACAACGTAGAGTATCCTCGGGTTGTTGTGAGTCCATTACATCCAGAATACAAGTGAGGGCTTGAGATTGACCTTTTCTGTGTGGGCCTTTTGTGTTGCTGTTGAGATGGTATTTCTGATGAGGCGTTTCCATTGGGGGTATGGAATGAAACGGTTAACGAGATCATTGAGCTTGGGCAGGTTGTATTTCGATAGAGTGATTTTCAGAGCGGAGATGAATGGGGTGTTGCAGCGTACTGCATGGAGAAAGGTACGTCACTCAAACCTTGGGTGATTTAGGTTGAGGGTTTGTGCGAGCAGTAGGAATTTTTCAGCCGTTGAGGAAATAGATAATTTCGTCTGCAGCTGAAATGGGTAGACGGATTATCCTCTTCAAAAAGGTGTGTTTGCGCCTGGTCGAGTTTGGCAATCATGCATTTTGTTACATGGTATATGGTCACGCCAAAAAGCATGCAAGGGAGACAGAAAGTACAGTATTCCATAAGTATGCGGATTGTGTGGAGATAAGGACTAGAGTATGGGCTTCGACTCCAGAGAGGGCATAGAAGGTTTTGAGCCCTTTTGCGATGATAGTGTCTGTTAGGTCGAGCCGGGTTCCAGATTTCATGATCCCAAGATGCTCATAGGAGGTCTTCTATTCGATGATGGAGCCACTTTTTGTCTATTGCATTTGACTGTCGAATCTTTTCCCATTTATTTACCACTATTGCACTCTTTGAGGGGTTAATCTTTTAGTGCCACCTGTCGGCATACATCTATGTCACATTTAGCATCAGCTCCTGAAATTTTCTGGGAGTAGAGCTCAGTAATGCTACGTCATCCGCCAAAATGATGACCTTACAATATCTGTTCAGGAAGGTGCATCCAAGGTTTCTGGTGCGTAGTTCTTTGATAAGATCATTGATGAATAAAGTATATAGGAAGGGCGAAAGGATTCCACCTTGTCGAACTCCCTGGGTGATGTGAAAGGATGACGAGATTCTCTCTTGCCAGTAGACTATGCTTGCCATACCATCATACATATCTTAGACGACACTGTACGTGCAGACTTCCAAGTGGGCAGCTCTGAGTTTTCCTAAGAGGCCCTTATGCCACACTTTGTCAAAGGCTTTTCCTGCGTCAGGGAAGACGATGAAGGTGGGTGACAGAGAGAGGTAAGTTGACAAGAGAACCCTTTCGAAATCCAAATTGAAGTTCGTCCAGTATATTCGGTGATGCGAGCTGTTTTTTTTTTTTGTTTTTTTTTTGTTTTAGGTTCGATTTTATGCATTGCCCCAGGAGCTTGCCCAAGACGGAGGTAAGTATGATCCCACGGTAGTTTGTTTTTTCTTTGGTGGGGGGTGGGGGGGGGTCCATTATGTCTTTGCCTTTCCCTTTGTGAAAGGGGAAGATGATGCCTTCCTTGAGGGACTTTGGGCAAAGTCCACATCTGATGATGGTAATTAACACAAAAGTAGTCTCCATGCACCGATCCCCAGGTTTTTGAGGTGCTCTGGACTGATGTTATCCGAGCCACTTGCCCTTCCAGTATGTAATCGGTTGATTTCCTCGTAGATCACATGAGGTAAGCTGCCAGTCACTCTTGTTATAAGGTTCCGGATAGCTGTTGTCTGGGTTGATGACTGTGCTATCTGCCTGGGTGGGTGATGAAGCAGGATCATGCGCTAGATCTGAGAAGTATTTGTGCCATTAGCACATCCTCATCGACGTATGTTATGCTGGCGTGCGAGAGTGAGGTGGTCTCTCCTCCATCGCGAAAGGTGTCTCTGTTCCGTTTAATCAGTCGGTAGAACAGTGCTTGGTTTGAAGTTGAGGCTGCTTCGATCTCTTTCATAAGTGAGTTCTCCTGCCGTGCTCTGGACTGGCGATGACTGCGTCGGAAGTTCCTTTTTTGTTTGTTTGATGTGGTTGTCATAGAGGGTTCCTTCTTTTTCACCACCACTCCTTTGCCATGCCTTCCAGACACCATGTGCTGTATAAAAGGAGCTTTGCAGTTTGGAAGACCACTCTGGCTTTCATCTTTTCTTCCTCGATGGGAAGGAGTGTGGTAGCTTGAGGGAGGAGCTGATCATACATCGGGTAAGTTGCCCTAAAAAGATTTTAACTGTGGCAGAGTTAGTCCATCTGACGTCCGGGACCTCTTGGAATATGTGCAGTGCTGAGGTTTCCATTGGGAACGAATACTGTTCCTTGATTTCTTGTTTGCTTGCCAGTATACACTTGATCATTAACCTCTTTGGCGGTTTACCCATTATAGTGTGGGCTGCAGCTCTCTGTGTAGTTTTGTCTGGGGAGAGTTTTCGCTTGGTAAGAACCATGAGATGACCTGAGGTGTTGGTGGGACCGTAGCCAGTCTTGGTGTTATGAAAGAATCTGGCTTTTGAGGAGGGGACTAGGAAGCCATCAATGCTAGATTTATTTCTTCCGTCATCAGAACAGTAAGAGATCGGGTCGTCGTGGCAGTATAATAATAATAATAATAATAATAATAATAACAATAATAACAAGTTCTTATATAGCGCATTTCAAACTTGAAAAGAATTTCAATACGCTTTACAAACAAACAAACAAATTATACCATAATACAAAATATAACAGAGATTACAAATTACTAAGCACAATATATTAGAGTTGCCAGTACTACTGAGACAACTGCATTAATAACTTCAAATTTAACAATCATAGGCTTCTTTCTATAGATAAGTTTTGAGTTTTTGCTTGAAATTGTCTGTTGGCATCTGACTTCTCAGTGCGTCTGGCAGAGAATTCCATAAAGTATAGAGGTATAGAGCAGTGAGGCTGGTGAGAAAGTACTGGTTCATAAAGACCTTTAGGATTGACTATGTTTTCTTGGTCTTCTTATTGCCAACAATACCTGCGTTGAAGTTTCCGGCTATGAAAATTGCTCCCTGTTTTGAGGATGTGATTTGCGATATCACTGCAAGGCAGGAATGTGTAGTAGTAGACGTACCACAAGGAGAGTAACAGCATATGAATATATTGCTGTCCTTGTTCTGAAGAAGGGTCGTGATAGCTATTATTATAATTATGATTCTGGAGAGTTGGGTTGGAATTTCAACCACTGAGATGGTAAAAGATTTCTGGACGAATATCGTAACATCTGCTTTTCCCCTAGTTCTTAAGGGTGCGATAATTTCAACATTTTTCTTCTCTTTTAAAGCTCGAGGGCTTGATTTTGACCAAATAATATGGCATATTATGGCATATTATCAATGAGAAGGGGGAGGGGGCAGTATTTTTCAGTGGCAATGATGTCCCTTCAGGGGCCAATTTTGGCAGACATCATCCATGGAGAAGGGGACCACTGTTTGTAATAAATGGTGTTCCAAACCAAGCCTTGGGTGTGACTCCAAATACCCCAACTTTGCTATAAATAATTGTCAGAGGTTTTTATGGAAAATGCAAGGCTTGATTATAACCAAACTTTGCAGGAATCATCAACCTAATGAAAGGGGATGGAGAAGGGAGGTAATTATACTTTGTTCAGATAGTGGTGGAGCCCCAAGGGGCCACCCTAGGTCGGGGCCAAGTGCCTAAAGTTTGGATGGTGTTACCCAATGGGGCTGCAGAAATTCCAGAATCCCAAGATTTCCGAAACAGTATACCTCATATGGATATCCATGAATTTGAAGTCTGTTGCTCAGGTGAGCATTAGACCCCCGGGTCACCTGTCTCTTGTACAAGGTCGTGTAATTTGTTAAAGTTGGATAGCATACGATGCCACAGAAAAAAAAACAAAACAAAACAAAACAAAAACAAAAACAAAAACAAAACACTGCATCCCTATAATTGTACGACATCTAAGTGAGTTATTTTATGGTCACCTTTAGCCGAATTCTTGCTTAAGACATTTTATCAGATTGTATTTGTGTCTGGTAGTTAACAAACCTGAACCCTTTACCACTGGTGGTTTTATTTTGCTTTGGTACGTTCGGTTTAATGATATTTTTTCCTTTGTTATCTGTACATTTCCTCGCAGATCTGAAGCCTGTTTCCATGGTTACGAACTGCTGTCTCACAACACTCACTCCATCCGGGCAGCTCTACTGTGACATGGCTTCGCCTCGGGTCGGAGTGCTGGCTTGCATGAACGGCTACGGCGCGAAGTCTAGTGACGAGATCGGCCGCATGGGGGCGCTAATGATAAGCAAAGGTTCATGGGACCATGATCTTCCCGCCGAAACATTCAAACTTCGGTTCAAGCCAGCCAAGTCACACATTGTATCAAAATATTAACTATGCAAACTGGACAAGACAGATGATGCATTTTATTTCGTATGATTTGTGCAATTACTTAAATTTACGTTGTATCGTCGACTATAAAGGGTACCATTCATGTTTTGTGAATGACGAAGGCCAGTAGAATTGTGGATAGCATTGTGGATACTTGTGATATTGTAAATTGTTGCTGTACTTATCTTTTTAATCATGATTGTTGTTATCATTACCATAATCCTCACCATGGGTATTATCATGTTAACTTAGTCACTTCGATAATCAATTAACTATGTTTACTTTTGTTTGTCACTTTTTGATTAAATGCGTTCTTAAAATAATGTTTACACGTTTATAAATAATACGCGAGGCTAAAGCATGCGTTCAGGATCATCTAAATTCCTTTCATGATGATTATGCGTCAAGAAAATGATGAAGCATGCAGAGAAGAAGAAGAAGAAGAAGAAAAGAAGAAGAAGAAGAAGAAAAAGAAGAAGAAGAAGAAGAAGAAGAAAAAGAAGAAGAAGAAGAAGAAGAAGAAGAAGAAGAAGAAGAAGAAAATACATTGCAGGGAATGGTGTCTCCCCGCCACCATCCACCGCAAATGCTTCACAGACGTACATTTTCAATAAAGTGAGAGGTTCTTGGAGGGTGACCTCAAAGAGACTCCTGTTATTTTTGTTTTTAAAATAGTGAGGAGGTAGACCTGAAGACCTATACTTGTTCGTGTCTCGTAAGAGCATTATCTGGCCCCTCAGCCCTATGTCAGCTTTGAGTATCAATTGGCACAGGTAACTCCACTGCTTTGCACACACTCCCCAATATCCCTGCCCCAGAAAGGGACAAATTAATATCCCCTACTCCTTCCTTTCTCTGCATCTGTGCACACCTGTTAATAAAAACTATGACTACATCAGTACATCGTCTCTTTGTCTGTTTTAGCGTAACTGTGTACATTGATAAAGTCAGACTCTCTAACCGCCTGGAAGATTATATCTCCTCTGTATAATTATAGTTAACTTATATTGTGTTTTACCGTCACCTATTAACACAGGGACCAGAGAAAATCCTTCCACTTAACGTGAATTTTGACATTCACAATATAATCGGCACAGTCTATTCATCCGGGTCGAAGTTTTCTTCAACTTTCAGTTTTTCAACATGTATGAGGTCGAATTAGAAAAGTTGTCTGTACTTTTTTTTTATATATTATAGATCTGTCAAATGCGAATGCATTCATAAATGAGGAACATGCAATAAAAGAGGCAACTACTCTTGGCATCACGAATAATCCATCAATTCATGCTTAGTTTCTTTCTTTAATCAAGCTACATGCTTTTATATGGTGAAAACTTTGCAAATGTGTGTAGTCAAAAGGCGATTGTCTTGGTGCCCGAGAACCTTCACCATACGCCCAAAGTTTCCTTAATGTTTTTTCCCCTGAATCCAAATCTGGATGGTGCAACTCTTGCATCTTTGAGAGTTTTGAAGTATTCAAGCTGGCCGCCAAATCCTGAAATTCCAGTCATATTTCTTTATCAACCATGAGATAATTATGGGGAAATTATTATTCTTAACACTGTTTCGAGAGTTCTTAATGCTAACCTGGATTGATGCTAATCCTTCATCCTTTAGTGTTTTGAGCTAGGTCTATCATAGATGACAAACGAACTGGCTACCAAATGGCCGAAGAATGGCGTCCATATCTGAAACTCCTTCACATTTCTTTTGAAATGGGGAAAATTGAAACAAAGTGATTTTAGCCTCTTTTCGAGAGTGATAAATCCTATCCCTGGATGGTGCAACCCTTGCACCCTTGAGATATTCAAGATGACTACCAATATCAATATCAATACCTTATGAAAATAGTGCTCTTTAGTGATTCGAGTTATGGAATCAGTATTTCATACTTAATTTACATTAATTGGTTGAGCGAATTTGTCAAATCAGAAAGAATGGTATCCATTTTTTTTTTCACGTGTCACACGCAACTCGTTTACATCACATGGTATCTTCACATCTTGCGAGACATCTTGGCGGCCATTTTGAAATTTTTTTAACGTCTTTTTCCCATAAGTGCTCCTTATCTCTTTAAAAAGCTGCTAATTTCAGCTTTTTCTGTGCGAGTGAGAACATCCTGTGAGGCATACATAATCGGGGAATCTTAGTGTGTCGGGCATTTTGGATACTATTAGATAGTAGTAAGTAATATTTCAAGTAAATCTTTGGCTGATATGACAAATTTGCGAGACTAAAATGTAAATAGATTACGAAGTACAAGTGTATTGGTTTTCAGTAGGGCTTCAACTTCCTGAATCACTAGTTTTGAAACACATCCTCCCTTATTTACTGTATTTGCTTCATTACAATGGATAGGAATTTCAGATTTTGGCGGCCATCTCGAACATCTCAAAAATAAAGTAAAATAATTTAAACAAAAACCCTTGCGGACAATAAACACGACTAAGGCACCCAGACCACTATGGACTTTTGCAAACTCGCTCGAGAAATCATACAAAGTAATGTACTTTAAACTTGTTGGAAATAGGCATCGTGTACTTTGAAATAACACAGCTAAAGGTGATGTTGACGTCACTGTTTTGGCGGTAGTGCGCCCTCTTTAGTCATTTCGCGTCATCACTGTCGTCAAAGTTGGTTCGAAGTGTTGGACCGAAAACAAACGCTCGCACCATCGCTTGCATACACTCCCAGCACAATCAAGCGCGCACACGTACAGATAAAATCCAACGCCACTCTCGTCCTATCTGCATTTACTTCCGTAACATTATTTTGCCGAACACTAAAGCTCGATCTTGGCATGCCAGACTGAAGACACACATTAAACCCGCACACGTCAAATGCGCATGAAAATACAACCGAAAATCAAAACTTACATCGCGTTATCACTGTAATTGACAGTGAGTATTGCCTTTCTTGACCGCCCTTGTCCTCACAAGGTGGTAAAAAAGACGAAGTTCAATGTATCGACCGCAGAAGGCATTTGTGACGAGCCAGTGACTCTCGCACGATCATCGTCTTTTTATATTGTATACTGTACTACATTATGTTCCTTCTATGCAATGGCAAACATAACTGTATAGTAACGAATGTGTTTGCTATGACGTTAGTATGAGAACAAAAAGACAAGAAAAAGTATGTGTGACATTAAAATAATGCATGGCGACTTCTTTCGTCTATTTCTTATATTCTTTAAAATTCTGTTTGTGTGTGTGTGTGTGTGGGTGTGTTTTGGGTTGTTTTTCTGATTTGTTTTGCTTTGTTTTGCAGTGAATGAATTTTTCATTGGTTTGACTATAGGATGTACATTATGATACTGGGAATTATGATTATAATTATACAATTCACCTGTCAAGAGAAACTCTAGTGCACTCCATGTAATCAAGCTAAACAGGTCTCGTTCTAACCAGAACCTTATTACCGACTATAGGAAAGAGGAAACATCGAAATACAGCTTGTCATTAATATTTCACAAAGTCACGCAGTGCAGTAGCGGAGCAGACGTAACACGTCTTTTGACTTTGAACAGTAGACCTTTGTTCTTCGGCGGGAAAATATGCATTGTAACGTCATAACACAATACATGACTCAATGACATAACGAGACTTGCCACCTCGACATGGCACGTAGCCGCGGCAGCAGGTGTCTCCATGCAGTTAGCAATCAGCCCCTCTTGTTAATGATTTATGAAGTTCAAAGTTAACACATTGTAAGAATGTAATGCTCGTGAATGTAGGTCCTTCATACAAAACCAGTCGTAATGTAATCGAAACCTTTTGACGTAGATGGTAGAATGTAACTTCAATTTGAAACAAAGGTGATATAGATTAATAGCATAAGACTTAAAATTTTATCTACACACAGGGATAGCTGAATACAAAATGCAATACATTAGCCGGAGCTGTTATAGCCCGATGAATCCGACTTCAGAGCACTGTTATGGCGGTCAAACTGGAGGGGGGGGGGGGGTTCCAAAAAAGGACAGAAGTACTAATTTCAATGGGTTATATGCAATGAGATTGGTGCGTTGCTATGTCAGTCTGTGAATTATATTTTGTTAGTTATACTTAAAGTCCCCAGTTAAAAATTATCATAAAAACAGTACCCAAACCGAATTGGTCTATAGATGGAGTGACATTATAATTTTTCTTAACCCCACCCCCCCCCCCCCAAAAAAAAAAAAAAAACATTGCTGATATTACTACCGGTAAGTTTTTTTTTTTAATTCTTAAAGACATTGGAGGACTTAAAGGCACCTAGTGACATGTCCATTCCCGCTGGCTATTATTGGTGTCAACGTCACCATCATGGCGGCATCTCGTTTGGACAGCTGAAACTCATGACGCCAAAAGTGATGACCCCCCCCCCCCCTTGCTTTCCCGGAAAAAAATAATAAAGCCGACACAACAGCCAAAATTATGGAGTTACTTTCCAAAAAAAAAAAGAACACCTCACAATTCCATAACATTACGTAAGTTCCTTTTTTTAACGATTCTGTGTTGCTTTAGACACGTTATGATTCAAATTAATGACCCACGAGAAAATATAACAGGGGTAATAGTTATCATAATAATGTCCAAAATGATTTGTGTTTAGTGCATTTCGTACGACGTTTCCATGCTTTACAATGCAAGGCATTTATCACCGAAATCATCACCGCTGTCTCATTGACATGCTTATTAATATTCATAAAGTGGCTCCGGGTTTGAAACAACCTTGCGCCTATCATACGAAATGAGAGTTACTCGAAGGTTCGGACTGGATAATGCTATTTACGTTATACGTGTATGAAGTGAATACAGATATGAATATAAACACAGCGTGTTTATTCTCAAGCTTGCACTTCCTATACACATCTATTACCCCTGAAGGAAGACACGCTGTTAAGAAGCTCATTAACAATAAATCAGTTCAGCTTATATGGCTTATTCTATTATTGGTTTGGCATTATTGGTTGAATTGCAAAAAATAAAAATAAAAAGTGCACCCGGTAAAAACGAATAAAAGTTGACGGATTTCTCACACAGTCAATACTCTACAGTCATAACAATGTCATGAAAAGAAGATGTAGACGAAGCAAGAACAAAACGAAAATAAACCAGTCGTCTCTGAGGTTTGGGTCGTCCAACCTGGCGAAACGTCTCTGCGTCTTTCTCTCTTTACAGAATTAAGTAAGATATACGTCTCCAACAGTCTTCCCTACAAACCCGTCTTGTTAATGAGTGTACATAAGGCGTTTGAAGCTCCAAGAAAAGCAACCTTGATCCAGCTCCCCACCCCCCCCCCCGTCCCTTCTACTCTCTCTTTTGGATGTCGTGTAGAGGCTGATTGTCATTCATAGACAGACAATCTTTGACTTCCTTTTCCTTTTTTTTTTCTTTCGTTGACAGAGATCGGAAGTATCGATGTAGATTCTGCATGAATTTTCATTCCGCACATTCATTTCGCTATCTGGCAGTTATTTGTGAAACCAATTATGTTTGATCGATTGTGCGTCTCATTTTGGCTGCAAAATTCTATCCTAAATCCTGAAACGATGAGCGATGGTATACACTTCGACATTTCACTGCTTTTTAGGTTATGAGTGATATAATTATGTTTAAAAACTATGCAAGCACGATTTGCATTTGAAGTGCTTCATTAACTCTGCAGTATTAAAGATATCGATACCTCGTATCTAATTAAGTTTTACAATGTACGTTTGTTGTAAATCTCTGGTGTTATCAAAGAGCAGGTAGCGTGAAGATACTTTCGGACGGACAGGGAAGGCTGGCCTTGCTCGGATGTACTCGAGAATCTCCGTAACAAATATTGTATTCAGCTTTATCACTGATCTTCGTGTAATTTGTCATCACGAAACCAACCAGAAGTCGCATTCAGTGTGTTTCTGTGAGGGCTCAAAATAAGGTTAAACGGCTCAGCCCAGTCAATTTTGAGTTTCTCATATTTTCTGAAAGAACAATACTGCTCCCAAATTATTGTAAAGTTTGGGATCATAAAACGAACGAGAAAAATGTGTGTTTAACATTTTTTCCTGGTAGTTTTTTTTTTCTTGTAGAATAGTGTGATTAAGCGTGTCTTTGAGCTCCTTTTCATTTCTTAAAATCCTTTACATATTCTTTACTTTCAACTTCTGAAACTTAAAATTTGATAGGATGATGCTATACTGCTTTGAAATGTGTGTTAATCATGAGTAAAATGTGTTGATAGAGCATGGCCAATTCCAGCTTAATCTGATAGTCCCGTTATTATCATGTTGTTGCTATGAGGTTTTATATCCTGGTTTGTTTGTTGTTGTTGTTGTTGTTGTTTTTTTGTCTCATTCATTGCATGGAGCCCGACTCGGTAGAAGATTAAGCGCTTAAGTAGACCCTATACTTCAAAGCCTCTTTTCTCCGTACACACCTTTCCAGAACGTGTACTTTCTTTCTAATACTTAGATAGGTTCGGAGAGTCCACTTGATTTGAGTTATACATCATTTTAAAGCTTAAAGTCTCCTCTTTCGGAATCTGCTTGTTTTCGAGTTCAAGTATACCGATGGCAGAAGACAGATCGAGCCACACATGAATTCCCACTTGATAACCTTATGTATTCTGAGTACTTTCCTCTTCTTTAACACTCTCAGGACCTCTCTGCTCAAATCGTATATTGACATTGTACACTACAAGATTGCGTACGTTCCTAGAAGTACCAATCCCCTGTTTACAAACGTTTTGGGAATTTTTGTTATGAACTGATTTTGGTTCAAAGAATGCGTAATCGCGAGGTAGGACAAGTAAGCCCAGGCTTTTTTATGTTAGAAATATTTCATACATATACATAGAAAAAGTTATTCGTAATCTCTAAATCCATCAAAAAAAATGTCACTCTATAATCATGGTACTGGAGAATGCTTGCCGTCTTTGAGAAATCAGTGAGCAGGAAACATGCAATCAAGTTGCTCAGTTGCACAGGAAAAAAAAAACTTTTAACTTTGGTTTTAGAGTTTCTTTTTAAAGTTCATTCTAGCTTTGTTTGCCTACGGATTTTTTTAATACTGTAATCTCAACTGTTTGTAACAAAACAGGATATTACAAAATAATCATAGATCTACGAACATATAATGTATGTACACATAATAATAATAATAATATGTAACTTATGTAATGTAATTATGATTGCATAAGTCCCATTACAACAAATACATATAATGCATGCTTTATTTGTATCTGTGGTTATGTAACATATGATAATAAATTGCTGTAGGCAATGGAGCAATTCAGGCATGCACCTTTTGGTTTACCATCGTTATTTAAAAAATGGGCTTCGAGCAAACCATTCTGAGTTAAAGATAAAACTTTTTTTAATCATTAGTAGCTCATATTTTTCACATGACCAATCATTAAAAAAGACGAATGGTGATGGTGACATTTTATGCCCAAAGAATGAATAGGAGTAATGCGGCAAGACGAGATATGAAAACGGAAAAAAAAAATGCGTAGGTATCGGAAAATCATTTGACGGCACCACATACTACAAGTTTGTCTTTTTAGTGTGTCCCTCCATTTTTCGAACTTTGCATAATGTCTACTTCCCTCTCATCACTTCAGTTTTATGACAACGTACAATTATTGTAAAGGTTATATTATTGTACACTCTTTTTATCTTACACAGTTTTACGCACCTTATTTTCGGTTACGAAAAAGAAAGTGATGGCTATTATGTTTTTTGTAAACAAAATGAAATACAAATTGAAATTGAATTTGAAATTGAATTCGAAAAAAAAGAAAGCCCAAAGCACCCAGGCATGAAATGAATATAATTCCATTGGGTCGTGAATAATTAAAAAAAAAAAAAAATATTAGACCAAAAATCCTTTTTTTTTCTTCACAATATTACGCACAGAAAAGACGAAACCAAGCTTTTCCGAGAAAATGCATCAGTTTCGGCCAGCTTGATATTATTGTAATTTGTTTTTTTCTCTCGAACACGGCACGGTAATGTTTGCCAATTTCCACTTCCATCACACCAATTATTTTCTTGCAGGCACGCTTGATGTGGCTCCAGATGAAACGTCTTCTATTCATGAGCAGTATGCCATTCTTGCTAGATAAGTCGATTTCAGCTTCTGTACGTCAAGCGTAGGCACGTCCGTGAAAAAAAAACAACAGAAAAGAAGAGTAATTTGAAATTCCTTGCATCACGAACTTTTCACCTAATGAGACTAACGAATGACAGGCGCCTCCGACTTCTGGTTGATGCGCAAGCGTCAAACGAGCGCGCATCCACGATTATGGCGCAGACTTCGGGCTCAGTTTCCCGCTCTTTTTCTCTCTCTTTTCTCTTTTCTTCTCTCGCTGTCTGTCTCTCTGTCATAAATACGAGATGCGGAGAGCTCGTTTCGAACTCAAACACTGGCTGATAGATAGAGAGACCGCGCTGTGAGCGAGTTGACCCCCGCACAGGTGAAAGTAAATCGGATTCTCATACTGAACGTAAAAAGCGCAACCACAGACCCACTTTTTTCATTTGCTGTCGTGGAAAAAGACCAGCAGCAGCAGGGGACAACTTTTTAGAAGGAAAATTAAAAAAAGATTACGTGGCTTTTTGGTGGAATCGAAGGACGGCGGCAAAAAACAGACGAAAAAGCGATGGCGAATTGCGTAAAAGCGACGATTCTACTTTCGATTCTAGCCATGGCATTACTCACGGAAGCCACCATTTCAAAGAATGACATTGAGGTAAGAAGCTTTCCCAAGTTGCTCTTAACACCGTCTCTAACGATTGATATTGTCTACCCTAAACCCAGGTCATTGCGAAAAGAATCATTTAGTTCAATATTGTACTTAATCAATTTATCAGAATGTTGAATTGTGAATGATTGTTTCTGAACAGATTGCACTCTCAAACTTTGCACTGAAGAGAAGAAATGAAAAGACCACACGGAGTTTGATCTTTATATGTGTGCAATTGGTTGTTTTCCGAACGTATACGCACTATAAACAAATCGTAGATTTTAATATTCTTTTAAAATTCATTCACTGAAAAGAATAGAAATAACTTCGTATCGCATTGCAGTGTCAAGAACGTGACGTTTTAGGGGAGTACGTGCTCTCACCTGAGCTGAAAAGAAAATTCCGATACATTTTTTCAAAACATATCATATATGTGTATATGTATATATATACATGTTTATATAATCATTACAGATTGGAATCTATTCATCCTTTAAATTAACGGTGAACATGCTCTGCAGTCGTATAATGCCTTTCTTTCAAACACGGCTTTTGTTCGCATGAGTTTCTCCACGTATGCGTCATGTACTATGCGTAATGTCGCGTCCTTTTTGTGCCTTTTAATTCTCTGTTATGCATCATTAATGTTGTGTTTTCGAGTATACAAACGGTTTTAGCTAATCGTAAACTCAGAAAAAAAAAAGACAAAAGGAAATGCATGTAACATCACGACGGCCAATTGTCATATTCCCGCTCTACCAAATGCAAGGGTTTGCTTTTCTTTTCTCCAGGAGTCCCCATCTTTCACTCTATTGATTTTCCTCCTCCGACCTAATTCCTAATTGAGAGGTTTATATCGAGTGAGAATTGATAGCTCCCCCTCCCCCCGTTCCTTCTCGGCGGCACGCGTTGTTCCGCAGGTGTTTCCGATCTCCAACGGTTTTTAATCTGTTTGTCCGTTGCATTGGTCTTTGCTCTCTGCCTGTTGATACGCTTTGTGAGTGTCGGGTTTGGCTTGTATCGACTGAAGAAACTTCTAGAACGCTTTTCCAGAGTCACGACGTATATAATATATATATGATATTATATATATATATATATATATATATATATATATACAGAGAGGGGAACAGAGAGAAAGAGAAAGAGATGTCAAAACAGGGTTAAGTAAGGGAGTTATTGAAATAATGATCTCTTTCCTTATTATTAGGGTTCGATGACACAATATTATCATTCACGTAAGGGCAGTTGCATTCTGGTAAATCAGGCTCTTTTACATGTAGAGTACCCTATTTTTCTTTTTCGTTTTCTTTTTTAGAATCGATTACCTCGAGAGCAGGTGGTTTTCAAACCATTCACAAAATGGTAACCTGTCGAAACTGTTCTTTTCGTGCAGCTGCACCCACACCGTGTAGTGTGAATGAACAAAAGGACATCAGAAGGAAAACCACTCGTGTTTTCACCTGGCGTAATGATTTTGAGTAATTGTGAATTTTCGTAGAACGTGGCAAGAAAGAGTCATGGGAAGAGAACCATTTGACAGTTACTATGCGCGAATATGATAATGAAAAAGAATCACCAAAGAGAGATTCAAAGAAGAAACCAGACTATGAAATTGCTGCAATTAAGCTCTTGAAATGTCTTTTCGATTCTGTATAATTATCAAAAACGACACTGAAATTAAAAAAAAAAGCGATAGTAAGATCAGCATAAGATTTTGGTTTGGATTTTATTGCGTCTTTATTTCATAATCTTTTATTCACAAAGAGGCAACCTTTGTTTAAAGACATTCCTTCAAAAATAGCGGGATGTTATTGAGATTAAATGCTTTAACAAAGTGTCTTCGGGTTTAAAATAGATCACTGTGGGTGCGACTATAAATCACAACCAAGTTGATCAGATTATGTATTCTGTATGTACCATTATAACGATTATGTATATGCACGTTTGTGTGAGAGAGAGTGTGTGTGCATGTGTGTTTATTTAATTTACTTTATTTTCACCTTTTTTTTTCAACAGAGTGTAAAAAGAAATAATTATGTGAAATTTGACACGCGTTTCAGTTAAAATGAAATGGGGGCAAGATTTATGCTTTTGGGATCCGGCTTGTGATATATACTTCATGATATACTTCGTGACATTATTTCATCTCAATTTTGAGTACGTTTGAGTACGTGCGTGATATTTTAATACACACACACACACACACACACATACACACACACACACACACACACACACACACACACACACACACACACTCATAAGGCATACGAATGCACGTAACACGCGCTAGCACACATACACAATTCCATTCTATTATAAGACCTCTTTAATGATTGAACATGATAAACTTTTAAATCGCACAATTAATGTCTTCCCATATTGACATGCGAGCGGACAAAATGTCAATGACAGGGGGAGAAAAAAAAGACTAAGCCAAGATTGGTTACAAGGTGCATAAACTAAAGCTTTGACACATCATGAATATGTGATACTTTTGATTAGTTCACCAGTCCTGTTGGTAGCGTTGATGATTTGTTCTCAAGTTGGAGCACTCTCCTCCAGATATCCCAAACCCTGCATCAATTCGGGCCTCCTTATACTTCATAGACGGCTCCTGCAAATTTCCAGGAAGTACAGACTGCAGAAACAACAAAATCATCAATATCAACGACAACAAACCCACTTAAAGGTATTGTTTAGTTTTGGTTGAGATGGGACTTCAATCAGTTGTCTACTATTTTTTTAGATAATAGCGGATAATGAAAAAAAAGAAGATCTTATGAAACATGAGAAAGCATACAATTCTTAGAAGAATTCAAATTCTATTTGATGATAATTGATTTTGAAATGGCTGAGATATCCAAAAAACAAAGGGCTCCTTTTATTAGGACCACTTTATTTTGCTTTGCTTTTGGATATTTGAGCCTTTCAAAAAAAAAAATCGATTTTCATTAAATAGACTTGAATTCCTCTTAGTAAGCATATATGTATTTTAATATTCTACAATTCTGGTTTGTAATCATCTCACTCGCCAAATGTTAAAATCTGGATCCCCATCTCAACCAAAACTATATCATCCCTTTAATAGGCAAGTAGCATAAGCAATACAAGGCAACAGTTCTCACGAGAGAGCCTCTGCGAAGCCGGGGCTAATTTCGAACCTCACTATCCCCTCCATTTTATTCCTATTAGCGCAAAGCCGTCCATCGTTATACCCCAGTCTCTAACATGTCAGCCTAAGCGATTACCCGCTCATACTCTCAATCGAGGGTCTGCTTCCGGTGCTGATTGAGATTAAAAGAGTTATCGGGGACACTAAAACCATTATATTCCCATTGCCCTTGTCTTTCGCTGTTGATTGCGATGGTTACATCAATAATATACCCCTTGCTGTTTGCTTGTTGTCGTCATTGCCAGTGCTATCATTCCTTATCAATTCACATTTTAGCATTTCCTGCTAGTGCGTCGGTAGGTGCACGTTAGCAAGAGCTTGATTGAGCACCGTGGTATAACCGGTCAGGCACTTGACTAAAAGGACCAGGGTTTGAATCGTGCTTGGTGAATATATCCTTGGATTATAGATAATTCCCCCTTTCTCCCTCTAGCTCTCTGTCTCTCCCTTTCTTTGTCTGTCTGTCTGTCTGTCTCCTGTCTGTCGATCTGTCTGTCTGTGTCTTTTTCACTTTATCTCTATCAATATATCTATATCAAGGTGTGTGGATGGACACCTGATAACGAATAGCATTGTGGCACCGAAGAGACTACCCCGAGTTAGTGAATAGTGCTTAACAACAAACTTGCTTATCAACAACGATACTGATATAATTTTACAAAACAGACCATGCCTCAGGAGAGCATTAACGCTGCATTGCAGAAGTAGAGTGGATATTTTTCTCTCTTTTTGTTTTCACTATATACCGCTAAGGTTCCTACTGTAAACAGAATTGATGTAATTTATTAGATGATTAATTGTTTTCTTCCATATCGTATAATAATATCCTGGGGTGTAAAGTTATAAGGTTATGAACGATGAAAGCCACAGCTCATTAGCATGAAAAATGTGAGTTATGTAATGTCTGATTTATATCATGATAAGCCTATATGTATAATATATTATGTGACCTTGCACCAGGAAACCATCAAAAGTCCTAGACATGTTTTTTTTTAGTTTATGACAGACTCTGAAAGAACACACTCTTTGAAGCTTTAAAAAGAGACCTAACTCAGTACCAGTATTGACTTTTCTAACTTCTCTGTAATGATGACAAAAAAATATGCAAACTCTGGAAGAAAAAAAAAAAAACGTTTAGTGAGAAAAGAGACTTTAAAGTTTAGGGTTCATTCCAGTACTGGTATCTAATCTCACCAACTCATGCTCTTTGCAATGAATGGGACAAAACAACAGGATGTAAACTTTTAAGGAGCAACCACAACGACGGGATTATAAGACTAAGCTGAAATTCTGCACACTCTATTACCACGTTCTTTTCATGACTAGTAGTAATTTCCAAAGCCGTGGCGGCATACTTTAAGAGGCTATTTGAGTTGAATGTGAAGAGTATGTGAAGGCTTTTTTAGGAAATGAAAAGGGACATGTGCGTACACATAAATAATCACACAATTTTTTAAAGTGTTCTAGAAAACCTGCAAAACCTCAGTTTCCCATTCTGTTCGTGATCCTAAACATCAGAGCTACTAGAAGAAGAATTTCTTGTTTATATAAGAAGCTAAAAATTGATTATTTTGACCCATTTCACCTATTTTGAGTCTTTGTGTGAAACCAGGTTGTGCGACTTTTCGTTGGTTTTGTAATGCACGGTCACATATCATCGTAATATATTCATAATGTGTGTGTTTGTTTGTATCACTGGTTGATCTTTCCATGATTAATTAGGCCATGTCAGTAATGATTGAGGTTTGATGAGGTTTGTAATTATTGTCTGTGTGGAATAATACCACAGCTATTCTGAGCACCAGAACGGCAACGAAATTAAGGCGAATATTATGTAGATAGGGCGCTACCTTTGACGTCATCTATTGCATATTATTGCAGCTATCAAAGTTGGGCTTCAGGATCTGTAGCCAGGCTTGTAAAAGACACAAAAGGAACACGCCCACAGGGCCACGTGACAGACACCCACATGTTTCAAAAAATCAAAGAAAAGCCAAACATATTAGTTTAATGTCGTAATGACATTCTTGGAACCACCAATCTATACAAAATTGGCCTTGCCCTTCATGTTCTTCTATTTTTTTTTTCTCCCTAGGGAATCAAAAAAATCAAACTTCGGCGAGAGTAAAGATACATTTGCGACATCACTTACCACATCCAGACATATATTCTTCCCATGTGTAGGCCTTTGTGTGTGTGTGTGTGTGTGTGTGTTTGTGCATGTGTTTGGTTGTTGTTCTTAAGTGGGTCTCTTGGTTCGCTTGCCGACCGTGATTATTAGATATGCGGGACAGTCATTCAATCCATCGTTGAATTGGTCTTGCCAAATCCCAAGTTTCTGCCACTTAAAAACCCTGCGAAACGACATCAAGTTAGAAAGCACGTTTAGAGCTCATTTCATTGATTCCTTTGTTTACTTATTAACCCCCCCACCCAAAAAAAAAAAAATAAATAAACGAAAAATGAAAAGAAAAGTATCTCTGTCACAGACATGCAGTCCTAATTACGCATTATTAGCCATTTCTATACTTTAAACTATCATGTGCGAACTTTCAACAATGTCTTCGAACTACGTTGTGTAAAATTAACTGGTCAACAAATCAGAAACTAAGTTCCAATTATTTGTGTATTTTTATTGCTTGTTCGTTTTCTTTTTATCTTGGAAGAGCCTCTCGTTATGTACCATACTTCTTTCCCCATCGATTTTTTTTTCTTTTCTCTCTCTCTCTCTCTCTCTCTCTTTCTCTCATTTTCAAGAAGATGGTCTTTACCTTTTTAAAAACTTGAAAGTCGCTGATAACAAAGTTTAAAATGTCATCTTTTTAGAATCTGACATCTGTTACCCGTCTATTTCTAATTATTCTTTTTGTCTTGTTCTTCCCCGTTCCTCTTCACTTAATCCGCCCAATCTAAATGTAAATACTTTCCCGTGGTCAAATTGACGGTCAAATTGACCCGATTCTTGTCTTTTCAGAAGAAAAAAACTCTGCGTGGTCCGTGCATGCCGCGAACATTATACACAGGGGCTACTGTAGCAAGATTATCGATTTTCAGTGACCTGTCCTCAAATAATCGTTAGTCAAAGCCCCAGTTGTACATGAATTGACATGACGTCTGAAAACACCTGTTTCTACATTACTCATTGTACATCGCCTTTTCCTACTTCGCGTGGACCCAGTTCCAGTTGCGAGGGTTTGCTAATCATTAATACTTTAGAGGAGATTAAAAGAGGTGCTGCGGAGCTTTATGGAAAGTGTTGCAAGTTAGGCCTGTCAATGTGGGTCACATGAATAATGGACTCGCTATTTTGTCGTAACAGCCCTCTACAAATTTGGTATACATGAGCTCGCTGGGAGTCAGTGCGGGATATGTATGACTTGCACAGACCGTAGTTGACAAAACAGCGTAATTTGGATCCCACCGTGTCTCCTCCCTCCTGGAAAACTAATACAAAACGCGCGAAACGAAGCGCTCATTGTCGATCTAGTTGCGACATCAAATACTCAGATGTCAGGACAAACAGAACTCAAAGAGAATTGGGGTGCAGGAAACGGGGCTCGTAAAATAGTCTCTATTCCTCTTTTTATCAGCTTGAGTAAGGGTGGTTTTAATTGACGGGGCTATAATGCAATCTTCACGGTTGAATCATTTGCAAACACTAGTCTTACACTGGCGGTAGAAATGTGCGCATAGGACTGATCTGACATTTATTTTATGTCAACCTCATGGGCCTGCAGATTCTCTGCTACTACTCATGAATGATAGATAAGTTGTACATCGAATTGCAGTCAGCACAATGCGGCTACGCGCGTAACCTGCTCGAATATCCATCACAATTTTAAATGATCAGATTACTGAAGACAAATATGACTCCTCCCTTTGGAAAAAAAAAAAGAAGGTGAACTAATTTTTTGTGTGATGGCAATAACTAGCATAAGTAATGTCATAATGTAGCCCGTTAATCATTTTTTATTTCGCCTGGTACACTACCTAGGATACCACGGATGAGCCTCGATGCGCAAGGTTAATAAAGCCGACTCTTCCCTCCCCCCCCCCCCTTCAATTGGATCGTAAATACGTTGTCTTTCTCCACAACTTGATCATCTGAAATTACGTTGAATGTTATATCTTTCTGGGTTACTGCAATTCCATTCTCCACTTTGACCATCCCTCTTTTTAATGGCATCATCCTTTTGCCAGGGAGGATCAACGTCCTGACATAACCACTCCCTTAAATTTAGAATCACCTGTTTCCTGATTTTAATTCACAACGTGGTTTTTCAAACTCAACTAACATATTAGATATACAGTACAAAATGCAGACACACTCAGCAAAAAAAAAAGAAAAAAAAAGAAAAGAAAACACGATCGAATATGTTTCGTACGGCCTCTTGTGTCTTGTAAATTCCATTTCTGAACCTTGAGGATAGATTCTTCCAGTGCCAGCATACCATCAGGGCCGGAGAAACCGGAGGTACTTTTTTGCACCATACAAAGGATGGCATAAGGTGTCTCCGCGTTGTTCCCTCCCATTTTTTTTTTACCCCGGAAGTGCGTAGGTGGAATTACAAAGAAATAGAAAGAAACCTTGAAGTGTGAGCGCGATAAGGCTTCGTTTTTGCGCTGACAACTTTTTTTTTTTCAATTGTCAGCTTAAGAAATCCCGAAATGGCACCCTACAGAACTACAGAAGTTGAGCAGAAACTTTTTTTCTTCCTTGTTAGCTGATGAAACCCGGAAATGGCATATCAGAAGTCTGAAGTGCCCCCCCCCCCCCTCCACACACACTTTTGGAAACGTGGCGCCGGCCATGACTATGATAATGGCGATAGGGAATTTCAGAAACCGGTGTTCTGCACACTTAATTTGCTACACTTAACGTGCACACTTTTGGAAAATGCCATTAGAGAGGTTTTCACACCATGTGTTTTCATTGCGATGTGAAACAACCCTGATAGTTATTACAACATTACTCTCCACGGATCCGGGAATACAGTTCTGCCATCGATGCTTGGAGAAAAAAAATTCCCTCTTCTGCGGAATAGTCGTTTATTTAATAATTCAAAAAGGTGACGCTTTTTTTTTTCATGCAAGTCGGTGACTTTGAAGCAAGGTTCTTATTTTAACCCTCTGCTCTCCATATGAATTTTCTGTCCATAGATACATGTGTGAAACTATTGCACATTGTGACTCATTGACAAAGAAGGGGTTAGGTAGGAGAGTCGAAAATGAGAGGCAAAAATCCAAGGCACGTTATTATTGGGCTTAATGAGAAAACCAACGGTCTTCCGGGAGTCGCACAATGGCATTTTGATATATTAGTCTACGCCGGCCCGGCCGTTAACTAGATCTGTCGTGCGCGTGCGCAAACCATCATGTATAGTCCTTCAGGAAGAAGAAAAAAAAATCAATTGAATTACAAAGATCGATTCCGCGAAAAAGAAAGCGTTACATCATTACTCCTCTGGAGACTGTAGGACAACAATGTAAAGTGTGTCAAGCTTTTTCTTCGTCATCTTCTCTTTTCTCTCTATTTTTTCGCCTTTTTTTTCTCTCTCTTAGTCTCTTTCTGTCTGTCTTTCGCTCTTTCTGTTTCTCCGTCTATTGGACTCTCTAGATGCTTCGCTTGCTCGGACAAGTTCACCTTATAAGGATGAAAAGAGTGCAGCAATTCTAGTCAAACACATCAGTAAATGTTTGAAGAAAAAACAGACAATCTGTTCAAAACTCATATTTTTTTAAAGTTTTCCCGCTGGAGGAAAAGACTCCTACACTTGTCATGTCACATGCATAGAACGATATAAAGAAAATTAAAAAAAAAACAGTATAGTTTTACTTTTCCAGCATAGTAAGAGAGCACTTGACTTGGCTCTTATATTGAAGGTAGGGGCAATAATATTACCCTTGGTATACGTCAGTAATAAGTCGAGGGAATGAGTACTTGCTTAAAAAAAAAAATTGTGGAATCCTGTTTATATTTTCCTTATATTATTCTGCACATGTGACATGATAAACTTTAGAAGTCCTCTCATCAAGCAGTGACTGCGCAGAAACTAAAAACAAACAAACAAACAAACAAACAAACAAACAAATATTACTTTTGAACGACTTGTACAATTTTCCTCAAACTTTCATATATTATGTATTCTTCTAATATCGCTGCACTCACTCATTCCACATTGCGATGAACTTGTCCTTTACGGCTCCATGTACTAAGTAATTGCCCTAGTTAACATTGCGTGGCTACCCTTGTGGGCCATTGTGGGCCAGGTGGGTCATCTTATTCATTGCCAACAGTAAGAGCGTTTCAGTAAATCTAATTATCATAAATATCATCACGTGCTATTCATTTGTCCCCCTTCAACAGATTTAAAATGTTTTTGTCTGTTGTGTTTAAGTCTGATGCTTCCTGTGCAGACAATAATTGTCATATTATCAAGTACTCGAGTTTACCAACGAACATGCTTCTTTTAAATGGCGTCGTTCTGGAACAATGGCATATAAGCTCATATTTGTGACTACTGAATTAGAATCGAATCCCCGAATGTGGACATGCCTCAACATGATATCATGAATTAGGTTGTTCGGGTTGCTGACCGGACTGTGCATGGCTGATTATTCAAATTATCATGGTTTGACTAACAGGGACTACGCACTATGTGCCACAAATAGTAAACCACTGTTACCCATACTCCCGATTCTCCCCACAGATCTTTGACGGCGGCGGGAAGCGGGAGGCTGGGGGTGGGGGGGGGGGATAATAATCGTGCGCCAGACGGGAACGAGGCATTTTTGCAGGAATGCATAATTACATAACTCCACCATAAATTGAAAATGGCATCTACTCTTCTTGCGTATTCATTTCACAGATATGTACTGCCGACGGGTTGTAATTTCACAGAAGACATTTAGCGACGCTAGTTTTTTTGTTCAGGCCGCGTATTACAATTTTGTATCCAACGTGTTCTTTGTTTCATGTGAGGTTTTTCTTTTTCTTTTTCTTTTCCTTTATGTATTCCCAAATACCACTAAGCTCCCTCTTTGAGAGCTTTGCGCCTGCTTACTGATTCTACTGTTATCGTAGAATCATAGATTCCAATGCTTTCGTCTCTATGTCCCGAAATGAACTGAACCAAATCCAGAGGTGCGCAGGAACGCGAAGCGGGGCCGAGCTTGCTTAGCAGCCTCGGGACATTAAGGGTCCTTTCGGATGCCACTCCAAAACACTGCTACCGATGTTATTTCTTACCTACTTGAGTTGACGATACAGTGGCATTATCCTATCTGATGCGTGCTCATGCATTTTCAAGAATTCATCGCAAGGGTGGATGCGATTGCGAATACAGTTGAAGAAATTCATAAAACCTTTAGACGTATGGTTGGAGGCGCAAAAACGCAACCTACCTGGCCTCAGTTGAGGAACATTCATATTTAAATATTGAATTTGTTTATTGGAATAATGGTAGTGCTCTGCAGATATGAGTTGAAAAAAAAGAGCAGGAGAGTCTGTATGGGCATGATGTGATTGGCTACGTTTCACACTTGCATGACTTACGCTTCAAAGAATGTAATTAGCGCAAACTGCTTTAAGGTTGTACAATCAATATAGATTGTATCTGAGAACTTCGTGTAACTCTGGTAACAAAAGGGAATGGTCCGGATCCCGATCACAAGGACACCTGAGAAAAAAAAAGTATAAGGGGAAATACAAAGTTAAAGCGTTTCTCGTGAAACCTGCTCTTCGCCATTTATTGATGTTAGATTTTGCTACTGTAACCACATCTTCAAAGGAAAAGGATGACATCTTCTCTTCTTCTTTTTTTTTGTTTTTTTTTTTGCTATCATCAACACGTGCGACATCCTACTTGTCTTTGACTCGCAGCAGAATAATTCAAAGAGGAATTCCACATTAGTGGTTACGTTAACTTTTCTCCTAATTTAACGCTGACGAAAAATTTTGTAAAGATTTTGTACATATTAACTGGATACTTTTGTGTTGATGACGTTATCAATTCTGCTACTTTATCTTCACCAGTGATTCAGTTGTATGACTGTTGTGCTAAAGCATGTGGAAGTTTAACACAGTTGTTCTCATAATTGATACGAATGCTAAAGTGTTTCTTTACTCGTTATCTTCATCACCATTAATGAAGCCCTATTTTTTATTTTTGTTCTTTTAAACCTGACCCAACACTATCTTAAACAGTGTCTTGCAGTAATGGAGTAGTTCAATTAGGCGCAGAAGTTGAAATGTGATGACTAACATTTTCACTCAAGTTTGTGCATCAGACTTATTGTACAGATGATGACAAGACGATAGATTGATAAAGATGATTTTCATAATCACTTACTATACAAGGAATTTGAGAGGTCAAATTTTGTTCATCTGTACGTTTGTGTGTGTTGATGTATGTGTGTGCACATGTGTGTGTATGTGTGTGTCTCCTCTGACTGCAATCAAATTGCTATTCACCGATATTATTGTTAAGGTTTTATATAATCCGTATGACATCATCGGAGCTATCCCCATGAAATTTTGAAGCAAATTGTTCATACATTATGTATGGCATCATCATATGCTGTTTTCACAGGCATCGGGAAATGAAATCACAGAAGACAGAAAGGGTCAATCTCACGCAGTTCGACAAAAACAAAACGAAAAACAACTCGCATTCATGGGATCGGACGTTCATCTACTGATGATAGCGTCGTCGCCTCGTTACTTAGACTGACGCTAAGCTAGTCTGCCTTCTTATTAGCTACACTGAGATAACCCACCCCATTCCTTCCCTCAAAAAAAAAAAAAATGACCAACAAAATTCTTAAAGGTATTGTTTACCATTGGGAGCAGTGATTTAAAACACATCTCACATTTGATGCATAATTATTTGTAGGTCGCTTGTATCACAAAACGCCCTACCAAATAAAAATTTTACAAAAAAGCCTAAATATAAGGAGATATCACTATTTTTCTAAATTAACCATAACTGTAGATGCTTTGTTCTAGAAACTTTTTTTTTTTATTATAGATAATGTTCACATTTGGTTTATTTAACAATATTTAACATTGATTATACTGATTAACATTTTTACAGTGGTTGTTTCTATGCCTAATAACACACTCTTGAACTGCTTTGAAGCACTAAAATCGGGTTTTTATCTCATAATGCAAATGGTTAGTGATGCCTTTAAACTAAAGCAACTGAGCATGCTGCAGTTTGCAACGGACAGGATGTAACAGGACTTCAGACTTGACAGGCAAACAGGTGTATCAACAAGGCACTCTGGATGGAAAAATTACATTGGTTTCAGTTGCCGGAGATAAAGGGTATTTGGACAACAAACAACCGACAAAAAAAGTTATACAATTCTTGCGTAAATGTAAAAACTCATAAAACAAATAAATGCTTTGGCCTTTGCATATTTCCTTTAAACATTTCGAACTTGCGGTCTTATTTCATCGAGTAATATGAGAGTAACCTTTCGTTTGAAATGTGGAAAGTGAGAAGTGTGGATTCTTTCACGTCTATCCTAAATGTAAAGCACATCGAGACTGACGCGGACTGGTGAATCACAGATCACGGGACGGAATCACTGAATGTCACTGATACCCAAAATGGCACGCCTATGTTTATTTCTGTCATAATGCATCAAGAAACTTCAGGAACGAGTATCATTCCTCCCTGACTCTCACTCTCCTTCTCTCTGAGTCTCCAGGGGATATAGAATTAGAAACATTCTGCAGGGAGAATAATTTACGTGCATTGGGGAGAAGAATTCTTGTTATTATTCAAACTTTTTCTGTAAGGGGGGGGGGGGATGGGGTTGATCCGCTACCTTTTTAAGTGCGCCCTCCCTCGAGAATACACCCGCAGTTGGAGAAGGTCAAACGAAGTGCGAAAATGGAGCAACACCGCCGTCACGCCTCGGCGACAGGGGCAGGTCACGATCGCCATGTTTTCACAAGGACTCTCTTCCTCACCCACGTCCCATGGTAGCGACCCTCCCACTGCACTTTTCCACGGCTAACCTACATGGAAAGCGATGTTTTACTCCCCGTGTTACCGTAAGTCCCGAGAAAGGGAAGGAAATGTCAGTCCCATTTCAATCTCAGACGTCATAAAAAGACGCCCTCACGTGTCTCTGGCGTCTTTTTAAAATTCACCTCACTTTAAAAGACATCCCCTGATCACCACAGTACCGTTACCATTCGTGGCTAAATAGGAAGTAGCGACAACCTTTCTTGCGAAGTCGCTATCACATTCGTGCCTTCGTTTTAAGAGAAAATGAAATAGACTGAATGATATTTGAATGTATTCCTCTTTAACTTTATGCGCTGCGTATTATCACCCCCCCCCCCCATAGGTTAGCTATACCCCTCGGAAGAGAGAGTAAGGACATTTTTGTATAGTCCTAAATATATATCATGTATGCTCTTTATAACCCAAATTATCTAAAGAGAGGTCAGTCCAATTTCATGCCAAAGTTATTCGTATTAAGCTTTCAGGCACGCACTAACACATTTTGAAACACACGCGCACAAACATACACATTACACACTCACATACACACGCGCACAAACATACACATTACACACTCACATACACACACACACACACACACACACACTTACCTCATCGTTTTATTTTCTATCATTGTATACGAGGCCTAGTCGTAATTTTATATATATATATATATATATATATATATATATATATATATATATACAAAGAGGGAAATTTAAGTTAACCCCTTCCCTTTTAATCCGAAAGAAACTTTGTATAATGCCTACGCTAGGTTCCTCTCATACAAAGCAGTGGGTTTAGGTAGGTGTTTCGAAAAAAAACAACAACCATGGCACATGATATTCGAGGGGACGTTAAGTCATGAAATGTTAAAACCAATTAAGGCAGCCTTGGTGATATGTAATAATCACACGCTGCTACCACCGCATCGCTGCGAATAGTGCTAATGGCTGCAAAATTAGTGGGGACTCAATTTTTAATGCGGTAAGTGTTTTGTCGAGGCTAGTGTGCTTTTTAGTCTAACTTGTTGACACGACGCCAAGACGATGTGATGGCGTATGATAACTCTTCCAGTCCCATGGTGAACATGTTGGCATACAAAATCTGTAGAATATTAGAATGATGCTATTGAGGGGGTTAAGAAACAAGCATTTTCGGCCCATACAAGGTTATTTTAGGAAAGATTGAGGTGTCGATTGGATTGGCATAGAAGTTTCATATCTACTTCTGATATGAATCAATTTTGTAATTTTGTAATTTGGCCTGTTTGTTTGTGTTTTGAATCTATATTTTTAAATAAACAGCGAAAACTGAAGTTTATACTCCCTATAAGCGGTAACCATTGCTACTTTTACAGAAGATAACCGGAAGAGATTGTAGTCATTACTAGCGTCCAACAACTCTTTTCTACTTGCACCAAATTTTCAAAGCGTACAGTTATGAGAAGACGCCTGACGCGTTATGAAAATTTGTGAAACCTCTAAAAATTGTTTGTGGCTGATAATGCATTCTCTTCTGTCTTCTGTCCCTTTCATGTGTTTGAGTACTGAAACCACCACGTGGATTAAATCCTCACATTGTATCCTTTATATGTATGTATGTATGTATATATATACATAAATATATATATATATATATATATATATATATACATATATATATATATAAATATATATATACATATATATATATATATATTATATATATATATATATATATATATATATATATATAACACGCTACATGATCCATTATTTTGTCATTTGTCGTGTATCCTACTTAACTACTGTATACGCTATAATTTTCGCGTACATAAATTTTCGCGAATTGCCGATGTCACACATTTTCGCGAGTGGTTAAATTCGCGATTGGGGGACCAGAGAAAATATGAAGTGGCAAAGAAAGTGTGAATTTTCAACTTACTAGCAACGAATGCTACCACAGCGACTGGGCTGTAGTTAGATGTGGACATGCTATATGTACGTAAACAAGCTTAGCCAGTATGGTCTGTTCGGTAAGCCGTAAAATGTTCGTATCGTCAAGGCAAGGGATTCATTTTGGAAGGTAATATTTTCGCGTGTTGTTAATTTCGCGAATAGCTCCCGACTCGCGAAATTCGAGAAAATAAAACCCACGCGAAATATATAGCGTATACAGAGCTACTTAAGCAAGACATTAATTCAACAAGTGAATTTCTTCGATGAAAATGAAGAAAAATGAAATATGATAATACAAACTCTTCTGCAATTTGTAGAATCGGCAATATCCACACCTCTAAAAGGAAAGTCTTTTCAAAAGCATGTAGGGGTTTGTTCGATTGTTGTTTTACAGTTTATAAAGTCCTAAACATTTACTCACAATTTCTAGTTTGTGGGTAAACGAATTCTGTCGCAGATGACGGGTCAAACCGTAAGCAGGACATGGGTTTGTCCACCTAATGTTCACGTCAGCCTATTCTTGACGCGTTTTACTTACCCGAAATGTCCACCTAATGGCGTATTCATTTAAGAAAAAAACGTAATTATAAATAATAATATATAAGAAAACAAGCCTTTTTGGACGATTACTGTTCCCGGCTTTTTATGCTACCGGACAACAAAATTCATATATTACTGCTTGATTATAGAAGCTTGTCAATAAAGCAGCCTTTGGTCAGTCAATTTATACAACTATTGTATTTTGATTTCCCACAGATCGTGATCGATATCAACCGAAACGCGTGACCGATACTGTCCTAAGAGAAAACAATTTCAGGGAAACCAATGAAAATTCAGCGCTGGCGATCTCACTATTAGCAAAAGCGATATATTATCGGTTATTGTATTAAATTACGTATTTTCATTTTGGCATCGGGTATTTATTTGCCCGCGAGGTGCTCGTTCTTTTTTAGCCAAGTGTTTTTCTTTCGGAAGCAGTGGCATCATATTGTTAAAGTATAATTATACTATAAACAAACTCCAGTAAATTTGCAATAAAATTTTGGCACAATGGTCAAGGAATTTCAAAATTGCCCGTCAAAAAAAAAAATGATGAAAAACTAACAAAACAGCACGCATCACCTTTGCGGGATTATCTAAAAGTGCAAAATTTCAGTTGTTTGAGGACATTCAACTCGTATTGTTATGTGCGTGTGTCCATACTTTCTATTAAAAGAGACATAGAGCTTTTATGATAGTAACAAAGACTTTGATAAATGAAATGTAGAAGCCATTGCTTTGATAAATCAACGTCCACACAAGCATCACTTTTAAAAATTATTTTCTGGCCCTGGGCCTATATAATTACCGTGATATTGTATTACGTCAGCCTTTAATAGTACTGAACAACTATCGACAAAAAAAAAAAAGACTGAACATCGCAGCTAATTATCGAATTATTGTCATTGAGGAATTTCAGCCGAAACATGAACGATCACATTTCAACAGAAGAAAGAGAGAGAGAGAGCATGAAAAAAATAAAAGTATGACTAAAGGATGCCGGATATTTGAATTTCCGGGGCGTGTGAACGACGTTGAATATTCTGATCAGACCAGAAGTTTGGGATATATTGCTTCTTGAATAACACGCGTTCGTCAAACCGCCCAATCCATTTATGCAAGACAAACACTATCGCTCGCTACGTCAATAGCTTCGCACCTGCTCTGGTTGATGTGAGTAGTTACCCCGAGCAATAAGCTTCATTCTTGAAGTGCAGCGCTTTCTTGTTTTTTTCCCCCGGTCATCTCCGAAAAGATCTATGTAAATCACAGTTAACACACACACACACACACACACACACACACACACACACTACATCTTACAATTAGCTTGCCTGGAGAGGGGATGGTGGACGAGTGTGCATTCCGGACCGGAAACAAACTTCAAACGTTTGCGAAGTACTCAAATGGATATTAAGCAGATTGCTCCACACAGATGGATATTGTAAGTTTCTACTTAGAGGTAAAAATGACCAATATGTGTGCAAAGAATACGTAAGGATTAACTATAATTCAACATACATTATGATTGGACAATATTTTAGTGTGTAATTATGCCAAAATTTGAAGACAATACAATATAAAAAGCCATGTCATCATATATATGTATATATGTTTCCGACCTTAACGTTCATTATACTGACTAACAACATGTGTTGTTCTATCCGTAATTCACATTTTAGTAATACATTAAAGCACTAAAGCTGTTTTTTGTTTTCATCTGCAATTGGTAAATAGTGTCCTTGAGTTGAAGATCATCTGTACTATCTACTGTATCGTGTTTAAGCTTCAGACATTCAAGATCGTAAATTGCGTATTTTTGTATCCCGATACAATCATGTAGAAACCAATAAATCAAATAAAATCAAAATCTTTAACAAACGAGATCAGCCTAGTATACATTAGATTTATCTATTAATTCTAACATCACTTTTTCTATTAATAAACACGTAACACAGTTGAAAACAATAAAATACTTTCCATGGCAAATAAAGATAATTTCACAAAATATACATGCATTCCCAAATAGAATAGAGAGAACAGGAATGTGATATTGAAGAGGAAGCAGTGTGCCCCCGAAAGAGAGGACGGCATGCGGTAATCATGAATGAAGATTTTTATATTCTTAAAACTACTGATAAAGAGGAGTATTAGGCCTATATGAAATATAGAAATTTTGCAAGCAAAAGTAAAACGTAAGCAATTATTTTACACTGGCTCTTTAATTGTAATGTTAGGTCGGGGGTTTTAAGTTAATCATAACTTAATCATATTGACAAGAATAATCGATTGGCTTTTCGGCGCCAATGCTATTATGTTAGTAAGTGACGTAGAATGTAAAAGCTGATTCAATCGAATGGTAAATGTATTTAGTCATTAGTAGTCCCATAATTCTCGTTTCCGTTCAATTACCTCTCCCCCCCCCCCCCGCAAAAAAAAAAAGAAAAAGAAAAAGAATGTTTTATAAAGTCGGGTACTTTGTTCCGTGTATTATTGGACCCTAGTGTGTTGTTGTCCCGTGAGTAAATACCATTGCAGCATTGATCAAGTCAATCTATAATTACGACAATTATGGCAAGAACGTGTGCAATAAGAGTTAACATTTTCTTCTAAAACTAAAAAAGTTAATAAATACTTGAGAGAGTGCTTTTTTTTAATATCTAAATAATGGATATTACTATAAAGATTTTAGGACTTACAAGTGGTTGGACAAATATTGAGTCTGAACTATAAAGTCTGGATGTGTCCACATTTTGACTGCTATGTTTTTCTATGAACCAAAACTTTGATTTAATTGAATTTGACTGCAATGACCCCATGAATATTCCAATGTTGGCCCTACGGTACTATGAGATATAAATGAAGAGAAAGAATGGTGAGAGTACATTTCTAACTTTAAAAAGTATACCCGTTCCTGGGCTAAACGGACAACTAAAAGGGGGTGAGAGAAATATTCTATTTTAGCAATACTTTCCCGACATTTATTCTCGAATGATAGATTATCAATCTTCCCATCACATTGGGGTTCCCTGTTATTCGGCAAAGGAAAAAAATGCCTAAGCGTTACTGATGTTACAGAACAAATTGCATTTAAATTAGATTGCCATTATGATTAATCCATTTACAGAATGCTAGGAGTGTGGAATTCAAATTTCTTTCAAATTATGTAACATTTGAATAATTGGCAAAAATGTCAAAAGAGATTGCAACGGATGAGTCATGCCATCAATGTATTAGAAATAAAGGCAAAAATATAAAATGATCGAAGCATTATAGGGATACTTGGAGAACAACAATTATGATAACACGATTCGATTAATAACGTTGCATGCACGATAGTGCAATACATATTATTACAGTCTAGCCCCTATAGCAACAAGGGTCTTACATTCATATATTTGGTAATGTCATGCTGCTTTCTTGGCAATGAATTCGATATTTCATCAAGTAATTTCCAAATACGAATTCTGGTAACATTTATCCTATATTATGACAAAATCGAATTAGATGTAATTAGCATATTCGCCGTGAGCGGTCAGGACCAGTCAGAAATAGTACAGTCCAATTCATGGGATATGCGTCTTCGGGGGAAAATCATTAAGAAGAGCGCCCAAGCCACGGATAATTATGACCAATTAATTATGTTTTAATATCAACAATTAATTCATCTTGACAGTCATCGATAAATACAGAACTGAGGGGAGCCAATTTAATCTCGCCCCTTCAACTCGCGTAATAACACTGGACGCGTGGGAACAAAAACAGGTGAAAAACCTGGAGCTAAAAATGCTTGGTCAAGATATTTCTGACCTATACACGGCTGCATGTCTGGTCGATGACATTGAGCTTATTCCGCACTAGACTAGACAAATCGCCCAGCTGCTGACACGTGCCACACAGACCTTTCATCCAAGAAAACTGCAAAATAAAGGTGATTTTGTCAACCCCCCCCCCCCCAAAAAAAAAAAAAAAAATACTACATCCAAGTCAAGGGATATTCTGATAAATGGAACATGGGTGGGGGATGTTATCAATCACGTCATAAAGGTGTTGGCATTTGACAATAAAGGTTGTGTACAGTTCTGGTCGAGGTGAGGATTTAGCTTTTAATTTTTTGTGAGATATTCAGAAACCTCTCTATGAAATGTGAAAGAGCATGCAATTCTAAGGGGTATCAAAAGTTTATTTGATGAAAATCGGTTTTGAAATGGCTGAGATATCCAAAAACAAGGTGAAACAAAGAGATCCTAATAAAAGGCGTGGCCTGTTGCCTTTCATTATCACTTTTTTGATATCTCAGCCATTTGAAAACCGATTTTCATCAAATAAACATTGAATCCTACTTAAAATTACATACTCTTTCATATTTCATTAGAGGTTTCTCATTATCTCAAGTAGGAATGTTCAAAACATGAATCCCCACCTCAACCAGTACTGTACAGTCCCTTTAACCTATAAGGCCTATATGATTTGTTTTTGATGCTCAATTACCAGAAAGCTTGACTGCATGTTTAGAATCTAAGAAAAGACCACTTCATTTAGGCTTTCAAATCCCCCCCCCCCCCAAAAAAAAAAAAAAAAAAAAAAATGAGTCGAGATAAAGGGGGGGGGGGATGAGACGAAACCTGCATTGTTGATACTTTGTTAATTTAGAGTCCAGATAGAACGCGTTGATATCAAACAAAAAAGAAAATCAGAAAGTCAATGTCTCTTCGTCGTATCAGGATTGCATGGTGATGGATTAATTACTTGTAATTAAACTTTTAATCCCGATCCTTCCTTTTGTTGAACACTGTCTTATTCAACACAACGCCATACAGTTCCTACGATGTAGGCCCTGAATGTTGTAGATTTTTTTCTTTGTCTGATGTTATTTTGTCTACTCTACCCTTACTACATACTAGTCGAGTTGGGTTAAGTATAGATTGACGTCGAATTATGCTGTAAAATGTGCAGCGAGAACACTTGTCTCCGCCTTTCATGCAATGTAGACCAGGCATCATGCATTATTTCACTTTATGTCATTTGAAATACAGTGAATGTGTGTTTTTGTGCGTAGGTATGTGCGTAGGTGTGTGCCGTTGCATGCAAAGTGTCCTTATATAATTACGTTGGCATTTCGTCGTAATTTCATTTCTTCTTGGACATCGTATGTAAAGACCGGTGCTCGCTGACTGAGGTGAAATAGGGTATGATTGATTCAATTCGGAATGCGCGGCTGGGTTCATTTTTTTTTTTCAGACGGTAAAAGTTACATGGTTTCGATGGCGCCAAATCGTAATTGAGCCGCCTCTTACCCTTTGCATCGCTTAAAACAAGAAATGAGTGTACAGACGACTGGTAGATAGCCAAATGCTTCTTTCAAGCTTGCAGGAAGAGATATACTCCCCGTCATTAGGTAGATGAAATGGAGAGATTTAATCCAAAAACCAATGGTTTAGTCACCTTTCATTAACGTGAGATATTTCAAATCAAAACTGTTAATAAACGTAATTGAAATATATGTGATAATTTCCAATAGTGCCTTCATAAATATATTATGTCTTTTTTTAACTAGTGTTGTAAGAGATTTATTATTTTTCTCTCCTGGACGATTATCTTACTTTTAAACAAATAAAAAAAAATACTTTAAGGAAGTGGCAATTATCTGTCTTCAATTAAAACTCTTCAAATATCAAAACCCGTGATCTTCGCCCCAATCTATCTTTATCTCTCTCTCTCTCTCTCCCTCTTTGATTCTCTGTCTGTCTGTCTGTCTGTCTCTTTCTCAGAAGCAATCGATAGAGAGAGAGGGAGAGAGGGAGTTCCTGCCCAGTATGAACGGCAGAAGTTGTCCCTATCATGCCGCGTGAGAGTGGTTCTGTTATGCTATAAAGTGTCTTTGCTCATGTGCATTCTTGGGCAATCATTGACGAACTTAAGAACGAAAAAAAGAGAAAAAAAAAATGCTTCTGTATTGTATGTATGATGACAGAAAATGTAAAACTTCATCATATATTCAAAGGGAGTTGCAGGTCGAATGGGAACCCCAACTCCACAATCTTTCATTTCCCATTTACATGGTAAAAATCAGTTTTAAAATATAAGAGGAACAATTAGAGAATCAACTCAATTCAAATAAAAACCAAAGAGCACAAGAATCCCACAGAAACACTAGAAGGACCCTTTCGCGAATGATTCTTATTCTGCTACTGAAAATGAAAAGACTTGGGGAATAGAAAAAAGGAGAATGTGTTGGAGATGAACTGACTTTATACAAGAGACGTGGTTCCGGTGAAAGCGATAGGCGACAGCGGCAAAGAGGAAATATGCGGAAATGTCAAAGCGGCCCTGGAAAACAGATCGGAAAATGTCTTGACATGAGCCAAATAACTTTTTGATCGTGTTCCCATCAAACACGACACGACTCCTTCCTCAATAACCCCCCCCCCCCGGCTCCCCCCCCCCCCCCTGCCTCTCTCTCTCTCTCTCTCCCTCAAAGCATTTTTGAGGGTTTTTTCTGAGAGTGGATCAATTCCACAAATTCATCTAACATTATAGGAATGAATATAAGAACTGGTATTTTCCTTGTCTCAAAGGTGCAAGAATCATGGTAGTAGATACACGACGGTAATAGGAACTGTTATGTGGTTATGTTCATACTCATGATATATGACAACATTGTTATTCTGCGGTATTCTGCTGAAGCAATTTCCATTACAGCGTATATCTTTTCCAGAGGTACTTTGACCTTTATTGAATGTTCCATCATTTTGCGTTTAGAGACACGTCATCTTTGATATACTTGCGAAATTGATTCTTTTCAAAGTCGCATTCCAGGCGATGTTTATACAACATGTATAATGTATAATATATATATATATATATATATATATATATATATATATATATAATTTCACATTATATATTAGTACATACATTCAGAGTGGCTGAAATACATTTGGGAAATTTATCGCGGTCTTTGAGGAAATAAACCAACGCTCTGAAAACCCGATTACATAATACGCTGAACAAGTATGTGATATAGGAGTCTCGCATTTTCAAGTACATAGCAACATAGATCCATAATAATACCACTTGCTTAAAGGTACTAGCCCACATTTGCAAACCCCAGAGACTCCAACTCTCCCGTTTTCGACGGGAGATCTCCCGCCGAAAACCCATTTTTGCAAAATCTCCCGTTCTCCCGCTTGAGGTTTGATTTATCCCGCCCTGGCTCTGTGTCTCCCGGTGGAAAGCATTTCTTACTTATTGCTATCGTATGTTTAAAAAAATAAGCCTTAGATAGCACCAGAGAACATCTAGAACCCTAGGAACTTCGCACTTCGCACACATCAACTTGGAGTCTCCCGTTTGGGGTTTCGGGCGGGAGAATCTCCAGATCAGAAGGTGCTTGGGGTTGGAGTCTCTGAAACCCACGAAAATCAAAACTGCATAAAACAGGTCCAATATGACTTCAAGTACAAATTATAACAGTAACATACCTCACCTGTTGCTCTTTGTCTATACCATTCGATAAAAGAGAGAAAATCATCGTTTTAAAATCAATTTTCAAACCGGGTCAACCCGACCCAAAATCGAATTACGAGCGCGGGCTAGCTACGTACCAATTGCGACCAGCCCCAACGTGCAGCGTTGGGGCTGTGCCGTTTTCGCATTCAGATCGAGGAGTTGTACAAAACGGGTGCCGTTTCGGCGCTATATTTCCTTAATTTTTCAACAAAAACTACTAGGAATACTTACATGGGTCGATTAAACCTAAATGATTAATTTCGGCGACTGTTTGATGCATTCCATTGCTTATGATGCAGAAAATGTTGTCTTATAACGCGAATATCTTCAGCTCACCGATGCTCACTGAAACTCACAATCACTTGCACAGGCGCACAGGATGCATGCAGTGCAGTGCATTGACAGCATGCGTAATGCGTACTAATGGATATACTGTCATGTAGCAGCAAGTCTCTCCACTGTTGCACTAGGGCAGGCCGCTTGTTACTCCTAAAAAAAAAAGAATAGAAAAAAAATGTAGAAAATTTTGCAGTTTCTAGATAAATGGGTGAGAAAAACCAAGTCGAAAAGGTAATGTGTTAATTGTCACTGTGTTTATGATAGAAATTTAGCCGTGCTTTATTTGTGAAGTCGCCGTGAATGTGGCAGTGATTTTTGCTCCCGCTCAGCTGCAAGGTAGCCGCCAGGACCGCGCCTTGGGGCGCGGTCTCCGGGGCTAGCTACTAGTACGTACATGTAACTTACACATGTATCGCATGCAAGTACATGTAGCACGTACGTGGACCGGAGGTAGCGAGCGTTATACGCATGCATACGGTGCATTTTCATTTATTTTTATGAAAGTAATGGACTCTCATTGGAACGAAATTTTGCACAGGTGTTACTGCAATCATACCCAAACTCCATGCTAACTATGAAACCAATTGCTGCAGGTTTACAAATGTGGGCTAGTACCTTTAACGCTTCACCAGTGAAAAATGTATGCGTACTTTTTCCTTTGATCTGCCTTCTTGACCCATTCATGAGTCATTCATGTATTCTAACGTGAAGCTGCTATGTCAACATCCTTGATAATTGTGGTTTTAGATGAATTTTTGGAAATATTCTTATTCCTCATCCACCTACAAAAAAAAAAATCATTATAAATGCACTCCGTACCCAGTAAAACAAAAACAAACAAAAGACAAACAATATTTATGGATGTTCATATGCAAAAGTTTGAAAATTATTCGCACGTCTCCTTTAATGTAAAGGCAGCAATGCGGCATTCTGGATCTTGGTGTATCGTTATTCCCAGAATTAGGGAATCATTACCTTTTCCTTGAAAAAAACAAAACAAACTTTTTTTTTGCGTTAATCTTGAAGAATTTCATTCGCTTGATGTGCAAAAGGCTTCGTAATTCAATTTTCACCTAATATTCTTCTCTTTTACTTTGTATCTTTCAGATTTATAAACAGATGGTATACAAGGTAAGTGGCTTAAATTCATATATGTACAATGTCGTTAAATACAGCTAAACGTTTTTCCAAACTGAGGTCCTTCAAAATGATAGCAAAACCAGGGATAACCTGTGAGTGCGTCGTAGCTGTGAGGTGTGTGTGTGTGTGGATGTGTGAGTCTGTGTGTCTGTGTGTCTGTGTGTCTGTGTATCTTTACATGGGCCACTGGAAAAAAAAAGTAATATTGACTAGCAATAGGACAGGTCCCATTTTCTTCAGCTTTCTGTTTGCTTTATCATTATTATTGTTATTATCATTATTATTATTATTATTGTTATTATTATTATTATCATCATTGTCGTTGTAGTTGTTGTTGTTGTTTATTTGGCCATACAATTGCAATATAACATACATACTCGGGTACATGTATAAAATTTAAGGGAATGACACGTGGGCCAGGGCTCACGAAAGTTACAATTTTTATTCTTTACATTGCCCGTAGGCACCCGTGAGCCCTCATGTGCCACTACACATCACATAACAAAGATATCCATGATGTCAAATTTGATTCATTATAATTGTCAATGAAACAGAAAGTCAGCAAAAGTAAGAATATTTTAAAGCAACAACAACAACAAAAAATACTTTCATTTTTCTGCATTTCTCGTTCATAGAAATTAGTTGCATCTGAAAAGAAAGAATACTTTGTGGAAACAAAATCTTGTCCTGTGCAGCTACCGTCGTTATCATACAGTGTTGGTAGACTTTGTGACTCGCAAACACCGGACCCTCACAAAAAAAAAAGAAAAAAAACATTTTGTAAATGTCATGGATTTAATCAAAACAGAAAATTGAATAAAAAGCAAGAAACATGCAGACAGTATAAAAAAAAAACAACAACCCCCCCCCAAAAAAAAAAAATAAATAAAAACTGGGAGTACGTGCTATCCCAGAATAATGAAAACCCTAGCCCAAATTTGGACATTCTACTTTAAGATTTGATTTCTCGAGTAAATCTAGAATGGCGAGTACAGGGGGCAAAAGACTAACTTATTTTCGTGTTTCCCGGGAGCGTTTTAAGCCGTGCAGGGAGTAAACAGCAAAGGTGGGACGTTTCTGGTTGGATGCGATTGCCCAATAACCATAATGTATTTAGGATAGATTTGCACCTGTGGGATAACCGAATTATAGCAGTCCCGTTCTTTTTTCCCGTATCACTACCGGGAGACGTCATGCAATAGGAAATGCAATTTGTGTTAAATACGCTAAAAAAAATGTGTTTTGTGAGGCAAATGTATTTGGAAATCGATGGGAGTTTGGTTTTTATTTTGTCTATAGTAGAAAACAAATTGGTGTCAGTATCTGCGAATTGTGTTGCTGTCTTCTATGAACACTAATCAGGTCATTGTTATACGTAACTATAGTAGAATTTTGGCTTCAAATACAAGTAGACATCATTTTCATCTTTTTTTTAAATATGGTCGTCAATAAATAGAGAAAATCCCACATCTAACTGGACCCCATGGAAGACCAGCTTAGTGTAGCTGAATATGGGCTATCCAGCCATCTTCACAGATGGAAAATGAACAACAACAACAACAACAACAACAACAACAAAATATTTGTTTCAATGATACTGCACTTGCTTCTTAACAAGAAATGTTTTTGAAGATATTGTTAAGATTGTCAAGTATTTTGTTATCATTTCCTTTGCTTTACAGCAATATAATCTCAAATTGATAGATATTAAAATACCTATTCATATACACACACACGAAGAGTTGGATTGCATTCTCAGGTAGGCCTCTCTATTTTTGGCAAATCTGAGATATTTGCCAATAAGCTGCTAAAAAAAAACCAACGAAAATAACAAGAAAATGTCGGATTTTTTTAGTATAACTTGAAAATATTCTCTGTGTAACTAGTGAGGTACCATTTAAATGTTTTTATCTTACTCTATCGTATAATGTACTTAATCGGAAATGTTAACAAATGACGCTTAAACCATGTTGCGATCAGAGTCTTTATTATACATGAATAGTTTTTATTGCTGTCTTTCATTTTTCTTTTGAATTTTCTCTTCGAGACACTCAATATTTACATCTCTTATTGGTTTCTGTTTTGCCGTCGAGCCTTCGTGTCGTACACACACACACACACACACACACACACAACTTATTAAACAAACAAAATCTTCTTAAAAATTTGAAAAAAAAACCTACTTTCTTTTCTGATTATAAATTCTAAGAATATTTAGAAATTATTATTCTTTTTAATATTTTGACACATTTTGATAAAGTATCTCTGATTGACCTATCATTTTTGTTTCATAATCTTTAACAAATATTTCTCTCTGAAAGGCGCATAAGTTATAGAAGCGATTTTCACGAAAAGGTGATCGCCTTGATCAAAATCTGTTGGTCGGCTTTCTTATCATTTCTGTAGCAAGTTTGAGGGGGCAAAATTATTTGAATAAAACATGAATCGAATGCTTAAGGGTCTTCCGAGTTCACGACTTCTAAAAATGAGGAGATCAGTGCGTGGCTAACATGTTAGAATGATGCCGAGTTGCAAACGTTGATCCGCCTTTCCTGAGAACGGCAGTCCACTTTGACATCATTATCTTTGAATGCTTTCTCTCCTTGACCATTATGATTTTTAATAACCGAGAATAACTCTAGAGTTCTTTTTCTTAGCAATGGCTTATATTGCTGATGAAAAAAAAAAAGAGAGGTAAAAATGCATTATGTTCGAGACAGGGTAGAGCAGTAACAAGAAATTAAGAGATTATTTTCATTTCCGTTTTGCTTGTTGAAAAGTAGGTGCTTCATTTTGACGTGGGCGACTCCACACTGTCTTTCCACTCCATCTCCTTTTTCTCTCTCTCTCCCTTTCTCTCTCTCTCTCTTCTCTCTTACTATTTTCTCTTCCTTTCACTAACTTGTCGATTTGTCATCTCAGCCGGAGAGCACCCGTCGTTTCGCACAATCCAATTTGGTTATTGCAGGACGCATATGATATCCCTCCGTGTTCGTTTTCGTTTTCGTTTTCTTTCTTTTTCTTTTTAGCAGCACTGGTCGGAGCTATAAGTATACGAGATTTACGAAATCCCTCTAAAAATCCCTTAAGTAACCGTGGACCCCCAGCGGTGGGTTGACTACGTTGCCTCTTAAAGGTCGCATTTAACATGTACCCACTGCCGGACTTCCCAATATAATTCTACCGTGATTCTGTCAACTTTTCTCGGAACTTCATGTAGAATTCTTCGAACTTACATCGCTTATGAAAACAAAGTGGCATTCAAAGAGCCAAATGGGAGATTTCCTTTGTTTGAAAGAAATGTTTTGACGCAATGAAAGATATCTATTTTGAAGCGTTTTCAAATACTTGCAAAGAGTGACCTGATTTGGATGGATCAATCTAATTCTAGTATTCGAGAAGTATCCATTATCACTTCATAGATTCACAAATACGTTATTGTTTGCTTCTCAGTCACTGTCAGTCATAGATATCTTGTGACTCTGTATCCTTGGATCCGCACCAAACCGAACCGACATAATGACTACCGGTTAAAGTATTAGTGTTGATTGTTTCCACAAGTTTTCAGAGCTATGGTGTGTGTACCTTTACCCTGTCGATGGCGTTTCCACCATAAACTCTTTATATTATGTTT
This sequence comes from Diadema setosum, assembly GCF_964275005.1. Lineage (NCBI taxonomy): Eukaryota > Metazoa > Echinodermata > Echinoidea > Diadematoida > Diadematidae > Diadema > Diadema setosum. The sequence goes on along the minus strand of NC_092690.1, from coordinate 19,803,862 downwards.
CATTATTGGTCTATTTTTCATTGTTTGTTTCTTTTCATTGTTTTATTTTCTTAATTCAAAACACGGATAAAAACTGCTCACACAGTCCGTATATACAGGCATGCATAAAATGATAAAACTTAAACAAACAAGAAATTAAGAAATGGTGACTAATCTAAACCAAAATAAATCATACTGATGGCTTTACTAAGCTTGACACTTATTGCTTAATAATAAAACAATTAAGATAACCTTTACATAACTCAAAAACAAAAGAATCATAAAAGACCCGTGATCTTATTTGTGGTCCCATATCTATATCATGGATTGTGAATTAATTCAGTTCATTTCAAATTAATTTCGGGGGGGGGGGGGGTTCCACAATAAAATGATACATCAAAGCAGAGACAAGGATATTGCTGTGAAACACCTGAATTATTCAAGGCAGTCAACTTGTTAATGCCAATGGTTGGCATCGATAAGTAGACTACCTTGAATAATTCAGGGGCACTCCAATTAACGTTTGTTCATTTTGTCAAAAGATGAAAATGACAATGATTGTCCGTTTTCTGATTGACGACGTGAAGCTTTTTGTGAATCTTTTTTTTTCACAGAAGATAGAAATAAAATGATTGATTACAGATGCGATAGATATGCAAACGTTTGACTTTTTGATTTGTGAAGGTGCAGTTGTTCCATTATATTTGGTGGTTTTTTTTTTTCCTTTAATGCATGGGTTGAGATTTCTGAATATGATAAGAGACTAGTTCAGGAAGAAGTAGAATGGATATGTTTGTGCGTGTGTGTGTGTGTGTGTGTGTGGGTGTGTGTGTGTGTGTATGTGTGCGTACGCGTGTGTATATGTGTGTTGATAGGCCTATGTGTTTAAAGTGCAGTGCCAATAATGTGTAGCCCAAGAAGCAAGAAACATTCAGCATCGTCCTACATTAAGAAAAAAAAAAGAGTTTATAGACAAGATAAATCAGCCCAACGCAGTAAACTGAATGAAACTGTTTCATTTTACTTTCGTTTCAAACTTTAAAAAGCAGACGTTGTCTTTGAAATTTGTGTGATCAAGTGTTCTTTTCCAAATGGCAAATTTGACACCAACTTGTATTTCTTCAGCCATATATAGCAGTCTCCCTTCGTTTACTTTCTACAAATTGAGTGAATCGTGAGTCGCTGTGCCGTTTTGAACTTTAAAAGTAGCCTCCTTCCCTCGGCCGCAACATGGACAAGAAAGAAAAAGAAGTAGAAAAAAAAATGTCCGGAACTAAGCGAGTACAACTGATACCCCTATAATGCATTCCTTCCCCTTAGCTTGGTATGCCTTACATAGAAGAGGGCATAGCACTGGCTAGCTCAGCGCCTGCTCACCTGCGCAGCTTTTCATGTTCCGGTTTCACGTGTCTGGCTGAGGGAACGATCTCAAGTCCCGCGGAGTTCGGTCAGTGTCCCAGCAGTGACCACCGGCTTGGAAGACCGTCCATTCCCATTTACTCTTTACCTGCTACAGTGTGTGTTCTGAGGACAGCTCACGGGCATTGCTGAAGAGGGTGCAGGAAGAGTTTGAGAAACCAACGTGAGATGGGAGATGGTACGGGGTGGTTTAAGAAGAAAGAGGGATAGAGATTTGTGGAATTTTAGGACGGAGGCGACAAGTAAAGCGTTACTTTGACTGAAAACATTCCCTGTGTCTGTAACCTTAAAAGCGCATAATTATAGAAAGTAAATGCTCGGGGAAAGAAAAAGAGAGGATCTTAAGACGATAAAATGATGGAAGTGTAGGTAAAAGATGACAGGTTGATATTTAACTTATAAAAAAAAATAGAAGAAGAAAGGCAGCTAGGTTGCCCCGCGACTCTTCCCCGCTTTTTGCCTTTAAGGCATGTGATATTACATAGTAGTTTAAGGATATCTCGTGGAGACGGTTTGGTTATTGTAGAATGGCTAGATTGTGGTTGGAAGGGGACTCGATGATTATACCTCTCTCCACAAAACACTTGGTTTTCCTGAGTGGAGAATTATCAGAAAGCTCAGATTACACGCATCTTATCTTATGTGATCTTAAGTCTTATAAATAAATTTAAAAATCCCAAATGCAGACACAAACATTATATTTACAGACAAAGGGAGAGACATTTTCCCTGCTGGAAAAATCACAGTGTCTCACAGTGTGTTCATAATGTGTCCACATTGTCGACACTGTGAAAACGCTCGAATTTAACGGTGTGAACATGATTTCACACTGTGGTGTGTGTGTGTGTTTTTTTTTTCTTTTTACAAAGAATTGTTTACAATTTGCATGATCTGGATATAAAATTCACACTGTGTTCATACTGTTAAAAACGCTTGAATTTAACAGTGTGAAGAGATTCCACACTGTGTTCACATTGGGTTCACAATATGTCCACACTGTACATGGGACACAGTGTTCTTTCCAGCAGGGTTGAGAGCGAGACCGGAAAATATAGAGTGAGAAACTAGAAGAAACAAAAGGGGTCAAAGAGAGAACTTAATACAGAGACAGAAAAACGGACATGATGAAAAGGCTAAAAGAAATGGTCAAAACCGGAAATCGCCAAAGTTGTAAAAAGATGAATAAAAAGGCGGTGTTACACCAATTCAAATTGTTCCAACAATGGGAAGCCGAAGAGGTCAATTTGAGCTTGAAAGGGCCGTGTCATGCATGTTCTTCACTCTTTGACGAGAGATCACCTACAGGCAGCATGGGATGATCGCGATGACGTCACAAAGTTAATCGCGTATCCGACAGGTTATAATTCTCGATGACAAACACTGCGCATGCGCTCGCTCATCTGCCGAGTTCTTGTGAAATGTCAAGTGTTTAATAAATCGCCGTTCTCTGTTTCGTTTCTCTTGATTCTGTTATGCTGATATGTTCCTCTATTTTTTAACCCGTTTAGGACGGGCAGATTTTCCTATAACACGCACTTCCTATATAGACACCCGCCCAGTCATGCTCGGGACTGTTCTCCGACGGATTAATACAGCGATCGATAGATCACCTAATCCGTTGTATAAATTCACACGCTTAGGTAAATTTGAATGACCTTCATCTTGATCATGTAAAAAAAAAAAAAAAAATGAGAAACGAGAAAGGAGAGAAAAGGTGGTAGCGTCAGTGATCCATCTCTTCAAATCGTTCAAATGATTGATGGCAAGGCAATGTCATCGTACAGCTTAAAACAAAAGAAACGTTGAAAACACAACAACTGCGCAATACCTATATACGAAGGCAATACCTACTTATTGATGAAGTATTTTGTTATCGTATTTGCCTGATGTGATGTGTGTGCTAGCGTGTGCGTATGTTTGCCTGCGTCACCTTGTTGAGCTTATCTTGGAGAGAAGAGTATCTAGGGGGCTGCAGCGGACTGTTCAGCTGCGCATGTGTACGAGTGTTGGGATGCCTCACACACAAGAGGAGGCGGTAATAACCGAAGGGCAAACTGTACACGTTACTAGGAAAACGGTAACTACGATATCTTTCTTTTTTTCTTCATTTCTCCCGCCAAGGCCCTCGTGTTGTCTGCAGTGTGTCAAATAGCCTTTAAGTGAAGCAAATAAAGACTTCTGCCGAGTTCTCGCAATCTCCTTCTCGTCTGCTTTCACCTTCCCGCCCCAATCTTTCTTTGATTTATTCTTTAAAATCCAGTAACTAAAGCCTGATGGGTTGTAAATAAAGGGTGGGGGAATTTTATGCGCTAGTAACGGACAGGTTTAATCCATCCTGTTCGCTTCTAACCTTCCCCCCATTTCTAATTTACTTTTTTTTTTGCAATAAGTTCTCCAGTTTTCAATTACAAATCTTCCCCACGAAGTCGTTGAGACACGGACGATGTGTATGTGTGGGCAGCGTATGTTGTCCTCTTGCATAATTGTTTTTTTTTTCCGTCTTCCAAGATTAATTCCCAAACAACGAAACGATGGCACCATCACAAGTGAACAGAATAACAATAACAACAATAACAACAACAACCAAACAGTAGTTTCAATAATGCCATTTATTTAGGTTATTTCAACGACGACTACGTGACCGGAAATACGCGCATAGATCACGAAACTGCCAAAAGTGATCTAGTACCAGCGCCACTGACATTTCTGGTTTCTTTCAACTACCCCCCCCCCCTCCCACATCCCCTCCCTACCTCCCCCACCTCATCTCCTTCACAAATACAGGCAAAACAAATAAAACTATCGTTTGAATGTGCATTCATACTGGCCGCTTCACGGAGGATTCCAGGATATTGGACTCAATTTGTCATGCCATCATTCTGGTGTTTGTATGTTTGCTTGCTTGCTTTATTGTTGCTATGCTTTATTTCCTGAAGGGGCACAAATCGTCAAGTCGAGTCAAGTGTTTCGAAACGAAAAGATATGATTACCAAACGACACTGGGATACACCTTTCCCTAGACTGAGCATAAGTTGCACGTCTCCCTTCAATGTCTATTTTATTCAATCATATTAGTAACATGGAAACATGCAAGTTTAACTCAGTCTAGGGAAAGGTCAGCATGCATTTGCATTATCAAGTTTCGTTATAGGGAGAATACTGCTGAGGCGACACCCGGTTGGAGCTCGTAAGTTTTCTCCACATCCCCATTGATATGCATTCCTGGAAATACACAAGATACGTACAGGCAACAAAAGGAAGAAACAAGTGTGTGCAATAGCATGTTGGTTGCTGTTAGTGATCTATGATGTCATCATTTCTGTACTTTCTTGGCCTATGATGTATGGGGTCACGGTCTTCTTCGCTTGTCAGTCGTGGCAATTGTGATGTACGTTCAGCTATTCCCCCTTTCCAGTCACGAGCGTATTTTGTCAGCAACGGGGTACCCACTATTGGCACCGTTAGTTCGGCCCCGGTGTACGGTTGTAGCGTCGAAGATTGAATGTCTCGAGAAACGAGAGCGAATACAAAGAGATGACATTTACCTGTTTGTTCAAAGGGTCGAGCAAATAGAAAGAAAACAAAAATACGTTGGAGTGCATTGTATGGGAACGTTTCTTGGCAGCGCTCGCTGAGGTAGCGTATGGAGTTAATCAGATCTTACGCTATGATGATGCGTAAATGAATCAACTGACTACAGCGCACAAAAAATGTTCCCTGATCATATCCACCTCGCCTCATTTCACCCCAATTACATGTCATTAAATGGAGCTCGCGTGATCAATAAGGCCGATGTAGATCTATTTACGAAACATCTCCGTTAATTGGAGCAATAATTGCTTCTGGACTGCGATAAAAACGCTGTAGGGCTAGGCCAGGAATCGCGTATGGTTTCATCGCGATATAATGCTCGGCTTGGATCGATCCAAGGTTATACTACCCCGCTAGCTGTACGTCTACTTAAATGGATATAACCTTAATGAATTAGATTCCAGTATTATCTATACTGGCGACCTTTACGTCCATCAGTAGCATCAGCAGATGCAAAACCAGCAGTCACGGTATCTCTCAACAACCTCATTATTTTTTTTTTTAATCCATCCCTGCTTTCTTCCCTTCACATAACAGTTTCGGGTGTTTTTTCCCTCTTCGTTTCTTTCTTCCTTCGCCTGCGTCATCTCCTCATACATTGTCATAAGACCCCTTTTTATGGTTAAGATATTATTGCTTAAGGCTCGACAAAAAACGGGAAGAGTCGAAAAGATTTAAGTCATCCGTGAGATAGAATCTCTATCCCTTGAGTGGTTTTTGCCGAAAATAATTAATGTTTTAATTGTACTTATTGATGTTTTGTTTTAAGTTCAAGATAAGACTTTGTACAGCTTGCTCATATTGAAATGAAGGTGCGCCATGGAAAACAAACAAATAAAAGATCAAAACACTCCCTGGCTTGTTTCTTCTTGGCATTTCTCATGGTAGATATTAAATGGAGAACACGTCCTTCTAACAGCTTGGAATATACAGCTCTAGCATAAACTCACGGTATCTTCAACTTAATTGCTTTTACGGCATTTTTACAAAGTAGTCAAGAGTCATCAACAGGGCAAGATCACATTGAGGTGTACTTCATATAGAACGTGAATAGATTTTTTCCCCTCTCAGCTAACGATGATCAATCAAAAGTTTATGTCATCATACCAGATCTTTGATCTGATGACTAAGAAATTTCAGTGGGTTCCACGGTGGGAAAGTCACGCAACGATGAATAAAACATTGTCGCACTGTGAAAAAGTGAAAAAAAAAAACCTCTGCCGATTCTTGTTAGTTGAATCTTTGTGTACTTATCATGAGGATTTCTTGACAGGACAAGAATGGAAATCATCTTTTAGTATTCACGCAAGTCACCACCGAATGACTTTAGTCTTCCCGAAGGGGAACCCTTACAGCGCAGCCGCGCTCATAATTTCTCATTCATCAAAATTCATCCCTGCGAAAGTCATATTTTCAAATATTCATGACAAATCAAACGTTGTCTGCATCACTTGCATGCCGACAGAATGGGCCAGATTTGGATAAAATGTAGAGTTTCTAAGGAGTGCAAGCATAGATTAATATGAATTTCCATGTTACACACACTCACGCTCATACACAGAGCAAGAGAGAGAGAGAGAGAGAGAGAGAAAGAGAAAGAGGAAGGGGAGGGAGAACAGAAATATCTGGATGAAGTTCTTGCAGTGACTTTGATATCTGAGGCCACGAGTAAGATTCTTTGACAGCGCTTCCAAGCCGATAGGAGTAAGTTTATCAAAGAGGTTTATGATTCTCCAGACGGACCGCTGTTTAAGCAAATATCTGCCTTTCTCTGTATCTATCAATCTTCATATCTGTCTATATCTCTTTTTATCTATATCTATCAATCTTCATATCTATCTATATCTCGTTTTATCTATATCTATCTATCTACAATTGTATCTATCTATCTATCTATCTATCTATCTATCTATCTATCTATCTATCTATATATCTATCTATCTATTCCTTTTATATGAATACACGAAGGTATATATAATGCAGAAGTTTATCGTATATGAGTATTAAATATTTAATCTCATTGTATATTCATCCAAATAATATATTACATGCTGACCTATGTAATTTCATATACTTAAGTAACATGATAATATAATTTCGGGTTTGAAGTGACGGTAAGTATTAATAATCATCTTACCTCGGAAGTATAGTTCAGGAATGGAATATCTCTTTGTATGGTTCACATAACATTTTTTGTTGAGGAGATAATTCTACATTCTGTTTCCGCGTTGAAGTATTTAATTAATTCATGCAAAGCTAATATTCCAATAATGCATCTTAAGAAGGCCAACACAAATACACGCACATGTATACAACTCTATAATGTGTATTTATGAGCCGCGACTCATAAAAGGCCTAAGTGCTGTCGCGCACAAATGTTATAATACGGCACGGTAAAGCGCATGCATTTACATAAACGCATCAAAAAAGTGGCAGCACTTGGGCAAACCATTCTTTTTAGATGTCATAACTGGGGCATTTAGGAATGGAATTTCAGAAAACGTTTGCTAATCAGAATACGTCAGAGTTCATTCTACACTGCGGTGGTGAAAACTCATTTTCCGTGTTTTATGCCAGAAGGGCCCTTTCTCGCGTCGCGGCCAAACATATAGGCCCCTATAATAATTATTGTATAAAAATAACCGTCTTCAATATTCTTCAATAGCCCAAGCTTGGAGCTCAATGTCATATCATTGCATTCTCCACCCGTGTTTTTCTCAATCACTCACCCCCTTGTTACCAATAAGAGTAGACGCCTTTCTTACAATGTTTGCGGCAATGTTCCATCGATTCATCAATTTGGGTTAATAGGCAGGTGGAGACCCCGAAACTCTAAGTCATTGAGAAATAACGCTGTGACGCACAAACGCGACGTTACACTGATTGGTGGATGCGATCTACAGAACGATTCACAGGATTCCGATTTTTTTTTTTTTTTTTTTGTTGACACCATTGTTTCCAATGACTATGAAGAAACAGAATTCTCAAGTGATATCCTTTTTTGAAAACTAAATAGTCATTTCAAACTGAGCTTTCATCCTATTTTCAATACATGTAAATGGTTGCAGACATCAAACATCAGAAGCAGACTACTGAATTAGCAATAGCTGTGGGGAAATTATTGTTTTTTCGTTTGGTTGATATACGTGGATAACGGTTATTGCGTGTGTTTGAGCTCCAGATCACCCTACATTAACCCGTTTGGAACCCTCTGGCTAATTCCGAACACGTACTTCTGCCGTTAAAGAGAACCGGAGAGGACTCTTCATTTTCATTATTTTTGTTTTGTTTTGTTCTTCTTCTTCTTTTCATATAGGTAAGGGCTTGTAATGTCAGGCGCTGATTGTCGACATAACTGTCATTACCAATATGAAACTAGAATACCTTGAAACGAGATTCTAATCAGTAGGTCTACATGTCTATGGGACGCGATGGGAATAGGGTTGGGGGATTTGGACTTAGGTTAATGTCAACCCAACGTTTTCCATACGTGAAGAATTACATATTTTGTCAAGATGTAAGAGACAAGAACAAAAGTGTCAATACGTGTTATGAATATGCTCTTTTCTCTATAAAGATTATATACACTACGTAAATAAATGAAAAGCTCATTACTCTGTAAGCCGGGCTTTTCAGGTTTAAAACCTTGGCTGTGAAATAGTATATACTCTCCCTGACTCATGATATATGATTTCTAATGCGAATACTGAAATTGAATCTTCGAAGTATCAATGACACTATACTTTATCATAGCTTCTTTTTGTAGGGGTCGATATTGAGTACTTTGCATCATGAAAACATTAAAGGGGCCCTGAAATCCAAATGCATGTTGATTTGTGTTGATTTATGATACCCTCAACATCACTTTTGCGGTAAAACAAATATCTAGAAACATCCATATATTTTTAACGATTTTTTTCTTCTATTTTTCTTGAGATTACTTGGGAACGCCCACAAAAAAATCCTTCAAAACTAATCAATATTAATATTCTTGAGATGACCTCATCTGTCAATCATTGCTAAAGTACTGAAATGTTTAACAAAAGACATTGGAATGCACCTTCCCCTCGACTCAGCATAACTTGCATGTTAACTCGCCATGTCTTTTGTTAGTCACATGAATATGACAGGAACATGCAAGTTATGCTGAGTCGAGAGGAAGGTGCAATGTCTTTGTTAAACATTTCAGTACTTTACCAATGATTGACAGATGAGGTCATCTCAAGAATATCAATATTGATTAGTTTGGAAGGATTTTTGTGGGCGTTCCCAAGTAATCTGGAGACAAATAAAAGAAAAAATCGTTAAAATATATGGAATGTTTTCTAAACATTCATTTCACCACAAAGTGATGTTGGGTATCATAAATCAACACAAATCAACATGCATTTGGATTTCAGGGGCCTTTAAAGCAGACAGGCCCTTCAAACTTCAGGAATGCTGAATAATTAAACACAAGACATTCAATTCAAATAACAGCCAGAAACAAATTAAGCACTTAAATAGCAGCATCTCGTATTCATTCCGCCCACAAGGACTATAGCTGGGGGAATCCAGAGTCCCAATTGTTGTTGTTGTTGTTTTTTCCTTTCTTCTAGATCTCAGTTTAAGGACTTAGAGTGAGTGACGAACATTCCGACAAAGCAAAATTGCCACGGGGTTATTCATTTTTTATCATCTCATGCGTTCGGGGGGGGGGGGGGGGAAGGGGGGCAATGATTAAATTGTTGCAAGTGGTTAATCTCATTATATTATGTCCGAATAGCACTGTTATAGACCTATATGAAAAAAAATGGCTCTGCTCATATTTCTTATGTTGTAATGCCAAATAAATAAATGAATGAATGAATAATAAATACTGCTACTTCTGCTACAACTACGACTACTACTACTACTACTACTACTACTACTACTACTACTACTACTACTAATAATAATAATAATAATAATAATAATAATAATAATAATAATAATAAAGATTATAATTGCAGTAATGGTAATTATGATAAATAAGATGGCAGCTACATGTTAATCATTCAGATGTTCACCATTGTTTTGAATCGGGTCTTGCGTAATCTTGAAACTGGAGTTTTCAAGCAAAGCCTGCTATCCAGCTGCCAGTATAAGCTGCATAATATACGTTTTATGAAAAAGGCTTCAACCCTCCCACAAAAAAAAAACAATGATATTCAAAGTCTTGTGGTAGTCATATTACATTCTGCTCGTACTAGGGTTTCACATTTGGACGAAATCAAACTGAAAATGAAGACATAGAAGTATAAACGGCAAAAATTCGTTCTTCTCGTACTCTTTCCATTAATTCGTAATTCGCTGAAAATTGAACATACACACAAAAAATACGTGGGTTAAATTTCAGGCAGCCTTGCGCGCTTGCTCGTTTAATCTCGTAATCAAGATCTCATCAATTACTGTGACTCCCCTGCCCAGGTTTCCGGCTGTCATTTTTGTTTTCATCATTTCACTTCTTCTTACACAGAAATACAGGAGAAATACATTAATATTCACTTTCTCCCCAACGTGCACTAAATGTGTCAAGTATTCTATCCATTAGCCATTAACTAGATTTAGAAAATGATAAAGCGAAACCAAGAATGAACGCAGTTTTATAACATTTGATTTTAAAGGTGGCTCTCCCTCTGAGAAATGATATCAGAGAATATTTGCACTTTAGAATGTAGGTGTTTCTGGAGCAATTTAAATCTTAACATACATGCAACTTTGGGCCATCATATCAGCGTTCGAGAGAAAGATAAGGTAATACTTAGCAGGTAATAACTATTAAACACTCAAAGTTAAAGCGTTTCGGGGAGTAGAAATAATGAAATAAATAAAATAATAAAAATAATTAGAACAGAGATAATGGATATTTACATTCATATTCGCATATTGAAATGTGCATATTTACATAACATTTACAAGATTTTTTATACATTGTGTATAATGTAAATATGTACATGATGCAGGACACGTGCACATTCACACAGATATGTCTATACGAGTGGTTCTGTGCGTACATGTATGTGTATATGTAAATAATCCAGCACAGTGTAATAAATACAGAATAATGTACATTTGTATATAATTATATATATATATATATATATATATATATATATATATATATATATATATATATATTTATATATATATATATATCTCAAGGCCTTTACGTCGAAGTGATACCGGATTTCATTCGAGAAATTAAAAAAAAGAAAAGAAAATAGACTGTAGACACTGGCACTGCAACCTGTATTGAAGTCCGTATCGTGCGTGTATTTACATAATCCTGTACAGGATGCTTAACACATCGTAACATGGACGCAGATATCTTGAAATCACCTGACACGTATACGACGTTCTGATTGGTTAACGTGGATTTATCGGCTTTCCAACAAAATCAGAAGTGGACTTATCAGTTTTTGCCGCAAAACACTGATCTTAATAAAAAAATACTGAGTTTTGTTGCAAACTTTTTATCTTCACTTTTGTCCTGCAATTCCTTAAATCGCAAAATTGGCATAAATATCCATTGATTTTCATGAAAAATGAATTTATCGATTTTTGCGAAGAAACTGTTCATATTGAGAATGATATATTCTATCTGGGTTTACTTTTATTTCCAATGCAATTATGTTTCTTGAATAAAAAGGTAAGAAATAGCTATGTAAATACTCCACTTAAAAAGGAGAGTAATAGACTATCATTGCAATGGGAGTCACCTCACACAGAAAGTCATAGATAAAAATATAACATAAGGAGCGTTTGTAAATGAGAGGAGAGAATTTCTGTGCCAATGGGCGTGTGAGTATCATTTTGGTGCAAGTCTCAAAGCACTGGCTATGATCTGTTTCCGGCCGATTCAATTTCTTTGACTGCGTCCGCTTTCCATTTCCAATTCCTCACAGTCGTTCCTCTTCCCACGTCTCCTGTGACACCTCTCCCACCTTCCCCCTCTCGATTCCCCTTTCACTTTCTCTTCTACTCATATCTCCTCCCCCCCCCCCCCCCAACTCCTCCTTCTCACTCTTTGTCTCCGGTCCTCCATTTCCTTCCTCCCCCTGTAATCCTGCCGCGCACTTCCACGTCGACCTCTTTAGATAGCTGTGCCCGGCGGGCCGGCACGTCTTATATTTCCCCCATCTCTCGTTGCAACATCCTCAGACATGTTATCAATAAAGCCCGGCAATAACATCTCGAGGAAAGAGTCAATGAAGGGGAAAATTCAATTGCAATGTCCATTTCCCATCAATCTTATTATTCATAACAATATGAACACGTGACCTAAAGGGGCGTGGTTCTCTTTGCAAAACAAGTATCATTTAACGAGTAGTTGTCTAAGTTTTTAGTTTTACCTTCAGAAATTTCCTGCTCTTCTGATTCAATTTACTGACGTCAAGAATGTTTTGAATTAGTGCGGTGGAACGCTCACCTCACACAAACTAGAATGCGTCATTAACGCAACAAAAACATTGTCTTCAAATACGATTAAATTGTTATACGTTGCAGAAACGTCTAACCACCTAATCACTATAAATGAAAGATAATCATGTCCTTTCAAATTCTTCTACTTCCCTACTGCACGTTCCTTCTTCGTATGAACTTTTGATAGAGTCGTTAATATTCACTGAATCAAATATGAAATTTCGTTACAAAAAATGAAACCAGGCCCTTTAAACGAACACTCGATGTCCTTGTTTTCGGTCGTGCAGCAACAAATTAATGTACCAATACACATGGAGATTTTTTTTAATTCATTCGACATGGGGATTGCAAGAGATCAAGCAAAACCCTGTTGTTCCATAGATGTTCTTATTTTTTCACCAATCTGCAGGCTTTTCTCGGGGGTGGGGGTATTTCAGTTACAAGTGTCTTAGCATACACGTTTATATTACCCTCAAGTGAATAAACATCAATTTTGATGAAAACAGGAAATACCTGCGCTATTAATTTGTGTGACCAAGGTTTCAATTTGATCTAATTGTTCATTGTTGTGTTGTTATTGTTGCTGTTGTAACATTGTATTCACTTTTCTGCAAGGCAACCTTACCTACCTGATTGAGGGCATTTTATCACATGATGATATTATGAAATAAAACAAATATACGATTAAATCAAAAAGTAACTATGAAAAAAGCAAATTTAATTTCTTTTCTGTGAACCCCATTTATTTCACGATATTTCTTCCCTAAAACTCGTATACGTCAAGTTCATATTCTATTGCGATATATATCTGTCAGGCGTAATCACAATTTGATCATAAAACTGACAATATCAATTCGCGGCGTAACGTCTCTAATTACTTTTACGACGCCTCCGGACATGTAGCAAATGATGTGACGATTACCCGACTCTATTACTTGACAGAAGGAGATGGAATTTCGGTTCAATGAGCTCAGTAGTTAACTGATTACTTTAACAAGCTACATCGCATTGACTGAATAGCATGTTAATTGGTGCCTACCATGTCTTTAACTGTCCATTAGCAGATGAACGACAACTGAAGACTCTCATTTGAGGTTGTTTCCCGCAATATTATTGATCTCTCCAGATTTATTAGATAAGGTTTCAAGAAAACTTTTTTTTTCTTCTCTGAATTCGTTAGAGATAACCCAAACATGAGATCATTGTAGAAGAAATGATATATATTTTCTCTACTGTAATATAATTTGCAATCAAAATTTGATGCGATGGTACTATCAGAGACGTGGACGCTTACAAACGTTCTTTTTTGAAATATGTCATTCTAGATTTCAAAGTATCCAATAAAAAAGTATTTGGTTTGCTTGAAATGAACACGAATAACGAAAGACTACTTGTGGGTGAAATATATCGAAAAACCAGATGCTGATATTCATCCAATCTAGGGTAATCTGTTCAATATTTTCTCGTGTAGAAAATTTAAAGAATAATAAAATTCAAGTTTTCTCATTTAATTTGATATCATTTCTCACAAATATCGATCAGAATGCTTACCAATTTAAAGCTGTCATGTAACATGTATAATGTTTTGGATTCGAACAGTTAATTAGAAATCCAACACGAGTAACAAAAGTACCTCTTGCTTTGATTTATGATGAATGCACTTAATTTGGACCAGTTAGGTTCATCGTGAAAAACGCATGTATCTAATCATAATTCCGACTTCGTGTATACCGTATACTTTTTGACAATATACAGTAAAGAGTTAGTATAATGGGTCATGGGAGAATAACCTTCCATACATATAAAGATTATGAAAAAAAAAAAAAAAAAAAAAAACTTGTTTGATGAGGACTTGCAAAGATTTGGTGGAGTAGGAAATTTTACCAGCTATTTTTCTCAGAATACATGCATGATTTATCAAATGGGGATCTTCTGTACGCTCCTTAACAGAGTACTGCCAGGTGATAGGCCATAGGCGTGGCAAATAGGGCACTGGTTTTTCGACATTAATACCAATACCCCCCCCCCCCCCCCAAGAAAAAAAAAAAAAAGCAAAACAGCACAAACTTATTATTTAGTATACTAATACAAGTATTTCGTACGAGAGGAGCTTAAGAATTCTATATCATGGTCTAAAGAATATAGACAGGAAAGAAGTGCTTTCAAGAAGGACTCAATCACTCACACAAATAATCTCAAATTAGATATGTATTTCTTTTCTATTAAAAATTTTAGTTAGAAAGAGATAAAGAATTTTCATGTATCTAAAGCCAAAGTTAAATGAATTTGCATGACGTTACATAATGATAAGAACAACATTTAAGCTCGAAACGCAATTTGGACTGATATCTGTTTCTGATTTTTTTTTCATCCTTTCTGCATATTATAATCTATTTCAAGGAATAAAGATGCAGTAATTATTTCTATTTTCTCCAAAAGACGGAAGGAAGCCGGTTCGAATCCTTTTGCGCTACCTTCCATTTCAACACAATATGATATCCATTTTGTAAATGTTATTGACTTGCAATTATTGTTAATATGATTCGTATGTTTTGAAATGATCCTTGTATTCCTTTGTTTTTTCTATGTATTCGCATGTAGGCATACTCTTTCATGTTATTTAATTGTTCATAAATTTGCAAACTAGTATTTCGTTCTCAGACCATGGTGTTAATGTTGATAATCAAACTCTACCCCAAACTCAAGCGATCTTGTAACGATGAGGCGTCTTATTTCATTATCTGACCCCTTGCCTGTTTGCGACAGGTGGTGCCTGCGAACATTCTTCCTCTAATAAATGGATGCGCCCTTCTAATAATCATCATCGTCTCCCCTAATGCCAATATGACGTTGGCTATAAACACGCGTCATAAACACTGCATCACTCATGTGATGCAGTGTAATCAAGTCTTCAGCAATGCATGGGAAGATACATGTATGTGAACAACCTGTTACTTTCCGAGGTAGATTCAGCGTGCTTCTGGTCGCGTCATCACCATAAACACAGTTTTCTATGGAAAAGTCTTCTTCCCCTTGTTGCAGAATGAAGAATGTCATCTTTGAAACTCATGTCATGAAGTCGAGTTCTCGATCTCTGATTGATCACAATTATTTTTTTTTCTTGGTGACTGGGCACTCTGCTTGAAACCCAGTCCCCTTTTAATTACCTTGCTATCACTATGATGTAGTGTTTTGACAAGCATTGCCCCAAGAGAGACAAAACAAAAAATCCGCATCGACAAGTAAACTTATTTAAAAACTTATTCATAAACTTCTCAAGTGACAAGAGTTATAATGTGAAGGACGCTCTTAGACTGAACCCAATTTGTGTTCTCACAAATTTCGACCATATTTATTTAATCATTTTCATCATTTTACGTTCCCGCCAATATGAGGTATTCTAATGGCAACACTATAAAACAAATGAAAAGATACATCAGCCCATATTGCACCTAATTTTATGATGTGGTAATGTCATTTAAAACAGAAGGACACCAAGGCTTTGCCAAAGCCATCAGCGAGAGTAGAAAAATGTCAAATAAAATCATATTCTATCCTTTCTGCATGTTTTAATTAAACAGTCCCAGATTGTGTGTGTGTGTGTGTGTGTGTGTGTGTGTGTGTGTGTGTGATTTGCAGAAATGTTGACGTCAACAAACGTTAAAATAAACTGTAGAAGAGAGGGCATTTTGAATATGTCATTAAAAAACCAAAAACCCCATGGTGATTCTAATGACAATAATAAGATTGATGAGAAAGATGATAATATTGAGAGAAATAACATTAGAAATCATAATAATGATAATAATATTAATGACAATAATAATAATAACAATAATAATAATAATAATAATAATAATAATAATAATAACAATAATAATGATAATAATGACTTCTTTATGGAGGGTAGGTTTAATATTCAATTTTGCCACTGCTCTACCAGTGGGCCCACCTGTCATTGATATTACCAAAGCGTTGCCAGGTTCCCATTTATACACCAGGGTCAAGAGGGACATGATTGGTAAAAACATCTTGTACGCGGACGTATAGCCTGGGTGAGATTCGAACTCGGGTCCGCCGATTAGGAGTCGGAAGTCTTATCCACTATGCCAAAGAGCCCCCGAATAAATATAACGTAGGATATTTAAATATTTGGAGACATTTCCACAAGAAACCACAAAAAAAGGAAACGTTAATTAGCTAACCTGCTGTAGTCCACAGCGTGAACGTTAATTGCCCATTTCAGACATGTAAGATACGAGACAACGTATTCCACTGAACTTAGGGCATTGAACCATTTCAGAGCGTCACATCATCGCCAGAATTAATTACCTTTTGCAGGTAAAGAGGTGCACGTAACACGTAGGAAAGGTCAGCGCTGCTGTGTTTAAAAAGGCGTCTTATTGTAACTTATGATGTGGTTTATTGGAAAAGTGCACAGGTGCGAGGAGCAAGGCGAAATAAGTTTCAGACGCCGTGGTGTGAATGATATCTGCTTGTCTCTCTACAGAATTTCGAACACCTTTACGTGCTCTGAAGAACATAAGAACATCCACCATTAAAGAGAAAAACAAGACATTTTTGGCACAATATATGTATGTATGTATTATATATATACATTTACATATATATATACATTTACATGTATATATACATTTACAAATACATATATATATATTTACATATGAAGAGTTTGTTTGCAAAAACCGATAAGTCCATTTTTGAAGATTTTGAAGTATGGTCTCTGTCATAAAGTACAAAATAATACCTTTCAAATGATATATTGGTCACTGCATATAAAGGTATATTTTTGAAGTTATGGTCAAAAGAAGCAAAAATGTTCTTATTATTCTCTTTATTTTTCTTGACCTTTAATCGCAAATATTTCCAATTGACAAATATGGATTTATCGGTTTTTGCAAACAGAGTCTTCATATATATATATATATATATATATATATATATAATATAATATATATATATATATATATATATATGTATATAATATAACATATATATATATATATATATATATATATATAAATTAATTCAAACGATTGCATGAGATGAACCGCTCTAATTAAGCGTCGTATTACCTTGGAATATTATGAAAGCAGAAAGAGAAATGAAGTCAGTTTTAGCTGTACATTTCATTTTTTTCCAAAAAAATCAACGTATCTTTGTATTTCATATAATATGGCAACAACCTGATATCATTCAACTCTGCACTTTGGTTTCTGAATTTTGTATTCACGAGAAAAAGAGGTATCCCATTTATATAATGACATCGAAATCCCAGCGGTTGTGACCGAGATCGAATAGATTAGAAACCTCCATTCCTAAGAATTTGGGCAATATTGACCATTTGGTTGTTCTTTCTTTTTTTTTTCTTTCAGAACAGACATGAGGGATCGACATTGAGCATGGTATTTCAAAAATATCGACGACAAATCATATCAAGTAGTTATAGTGTACGTGCTATAATTACAATTGCATAAAACATCAATGAATTAAAGAAGAAGCTATCAAACTAAATATTGTAGGGGAACTTCAAATTCAGGTAATGAAAACTTATTACTTTGAAAGTCTTTGGGGAAATCAACTCGGGTACGGTACCGACATAAACGTAGTGTCCCTATATTCACGGCAAATATATAATTATACAATTTGGGGTGACCATGAATTCTTTCCTCTTTTTGCATAAAGAGAGAGGGCAGAGAGACAGAGAGCGAGAGAGAATAACAGACAGATGGACGCACAGACAGACAGATGCAAGAAGCGATCATTCAAAAAGTGCTGTCCAGGCTTTCATGAGGAGCACCAATCTTTTGCATCCAACTTTAAAGGCATAATTTACCATTTGCAGATGAAACAAAAACCCAGCATTAGTGCTTCAAAATAGTTCTAAAATGTGAGTTAGGGATAGAATCAAGCAATGCAAAAATTTGAACCAGTATAATCGATGGTAAGTATTGTTGAATATACAAAATGTGAACAACGGTTATAATAAAAATGTTTCCAGACTAATCCGTCTACAGCTATAATTTAATGAGAAAAATAATGATATCTCCTTATATCTTAGGCTTTATTGCAAAAATTTTACATGGTATGATGTTTTGTGATACAACTGCCCACACATATGCATCAAAAGTGATATCTTGAGCATCTTTTAAATCACTGCTCAAGAAGGTAAACAAGGCCTTTAATAGTCATTTTCCCCCCGTGCCATCTTTAGCAATCGCCCTTGAGCAATTTGCTGGGCACCTGGCTATGGGCAATTATGGTTTTATGAATGGCAGTGCTAACGTGATAGATGGGTGGAGGACGTTGTAGAAAAGACATTTGGTTCTAAAAACGAAAAAGGGAATGTGACATACCTGCACGACAATGCACAAGGCAGGGTTTCTAATGGATTTTCAGAATGAGTCGCGAGATGAATGGAATCCATTGATAGCAATGGGTCGTTTGCTGGTTTGTTTATTTGTTTGCGTTAAAAAGACATGAATCAATACAAAGGCCTTCCCTTCCTAGAGGAAAGACATCCATCATCCATTTGTGAGTTTAAAAGCAATCTTCTCGTGCTTTATTTCCTTTTTCTTTAATCTGATGTCACTCAGAATGGCTACTAGTCATTACCATAAATGTAGTCTTCCCTTGTCCTTCAACGAGAATGCACATCGTTCTTCGCACATTTTTTTTTAACATAATGGTTTAATGGACTACAGCACATCGTGGGAGCAAACACATTGAAGTGCTGTTGTTGTTTCTTCTTTTTTTTTTTTGGTACTTTTCTTCTATCCCAAACACTGAATTTTATATAGAAACACTGTTACAGACTTCTCAAATTCGCATCAATTCACCGGTATCTTGTTGCTACTGCTGCTAGTTGTGGTGATTTGTTTGTTTGTGTGTTGTTGTTGTTGGTGGTTTTGTTGTTTTTTTTTTTTGCTTGCTTGCGTACTTGTTTTCATCATTGCTTGCATGACAAGTTAGAATGCATTTATGATTCCAAGGGATGACGTATCGTAACGAGACAGAAGAACTTCTACTAAAATATCTTGGATTGAAAGATGACGTGGTTGAATATGATGTCATTGTAAAAGCCAAATGTCACGAATAAATTACTTTGACTTCAATTCTCTTTGTGCAAAGCATTTTTTTCATTGATCATGTAATACTTTAATGAACTCATGTAAACACTTGAAAAGTGGAAATTAAATCTTTGTCTTCATACAAATACGTTGTGTTTATGCTTGTGTTTATTTTCCTTTGGAAATTAAAATAGAATTAGAATTAGAATTAGATTTTTTATGAAAACTGCATGTACAATTCTGGACTTTGTGATATCCTGATATGTCTTATCATGTCCTATTTTGGACACATCTCTCAATCTCTGTGCGATTTTTTTTCAATAACTAACTGGACAATAGTTACATAAACATATGCTTTTTGTTATGCATTTCATAGTATGCCCTCCTTTATTGTTTTATTTCTCTATATTCCGTGTAGTTTTACTAGTAAGTCCTCGACGAATACCAGTGTTAATCAATGTTTGCAATTTTTTTAATCTCATTTACGAAAGAAAAAAAAAATCTTTCCGTTTCTCTTATGTAAGGGCGAAAATAGAGTCAATACTCGAATGTTTCAACGTACTGTGTTATTTTAATCGTAGAGGCATCATGATATACCCACGTTCTTCCTTGCAATCAATGCATAGAATTTGGGGACATTTAAAGAGCTATCATGATTTCTTTTTCTCTGTTTTAATGAAGAAAAACAATTTCACGGATGCTAAAAACCAAGCTGATTGGGCGAAGTCAAGCTGAAGAGGCAATAATTCAAACCATTAAATATTTATAAGAGTAGTGAAGGGTTCGGTCACTCCCGGACAAGTGTGTTTCAGTGGCTTTGCATTACCTAAACAAAACAAAAACAAAAACAAAAATAAAACAAAACAAAACAAAATCAAAACCAAATATAATGGTAAGGATTGCAATGTGTGTGTGTGTGTGTGTGTTTTGTTGTGGTTGTTGTTGTTGCTGCACTGTTTTGTTTTGACCACGAATGTTTTTAGATTTTCATGTTGTTTTCTTTTTCTGTCTTTTTTTTTTTTCATTTACAACCATTTCAAGCTGTATCTAAAACTGAATACTATTCCATTGATGGGATATACTTCAGCCACTTGTTTCCGGAGCCAAACGATTGCATCGTACTCTACCTCTGCCTGATACATCATTCACGGCTGGGACTTGATGAGTCATTACCGCATCACTTCGCCGAGCAAACCCATGTGTCTCAAAGTCATTATGGTATTACTGGATGATACAAACATTCCCTACGGTGCATGTAAATCCGTATAAGATTCGAGAGTGGCCAAGGGCTTGCATATTTCGAAGCACGAGTTCAGACCTCTACATTTAGAGTCAGCCGTTATCTTATAATTGCAAGTAGGCTTGTTATGTTGCTGTCAAGCGAAACTTAGTACCGTCGTTATAGCTGGGCAGCCACATGACCGGATATACAAAAATTTGCATTATACAGACTAAAAAGAATTATAGATCTGTTACGGCTCTCTTACAGTTGGTTACAGTGGGGAAAAATGCTTGGGAATTATTTTAAGAAATCTGCTTCCATGCAGCTGCCATAAAAAGCCTGGGAAAAGAAAGAAAGAAAAATTACACGATGACACTTTCAATTGGCGCTTTCAAGCTAAACGTTGCCATCATCTATAAACGGATGATTTATTCGCATCATTTCAAACACCTGCCTTGCGCGAGCTGTAAATACGCTCAGGATAAAGTAGACTGCTCTAAATACCCGTCTTACTGCAGGAGTAAACAAATCACAGGTGGCCAGGGCTAATTGTCCACTAAATCGGAGACATCTAATTTTGGTTCATTCAAGACGTTTAGTGTTCTCAGTTGATGTGTCTGTAGAGCGTTTCGCACGTCTTTTCCTGTGAAAAACATGTAAGAGAGTATATTCCAAGTGAAAACCAGAGGAAAATGATAATAATGCGGATTGTTTAACACGAATACACCCAGACGAGCTGTGTATAGAACTGGCTCTTACGACTTGCACTCTCAAAATTATTACTTTCGTTACAGCGCTTGTACCCCACGTTAATTGCTCACTATGTAAATCTTGACTCTCATGTGTGAAATGTCGTAAACGTACCCACTCGCCTTGCCAGTTCTCCCGGAGGGGTTTGTGCGGGTCTACCACCCCCACCCCCCTCCCGACCCAATCCACTCTGGTGTTCTGCCTTTTTAAGTGAGGGTGCTCCCGTTCCGCTCCGGGTTATTAACTCGAAAAAGTTCCATTTATTGAGCGCGTCAATTCCAATTCTGTAGGGGGAAGTCGTGGTCATGATGAGTACGAGATCTCACTGGCGAAGTCTAAATTGATTTAGCCAGCTGGAAAGATTCGCTTTAAGGTTGGAACACGCTCGATAAGTTCAACCCGGGACATGTCAGCCGGGTCACATACCTTCCAAGCGCGCTTGCTTAAACCTTCAACTGATTTCACGTCTTTGAAAAAAAAAAAGTCTAGGTACGTTCTCGTAATAAGGATAATAAGCATACCCGTATAGAATATGGATACATATTTCTTTTATTAAGTCAGAGGACTTTTTTGAAGAACATTGAGGAGAGGCTAATCATCCCTCACTTAAAAGAGAATGATCTTTTTTTTCCCTCCATTTATTTTGTCTTTTTGTCCTGGGAAGCATTTTTTCCTTTTTTGGGTAATCACTATTTACACACACTCATGTTCATTCAAGTCATAAGTTCATTCAACAGCGCTATTAACTGATCATTGGATCCACCACAGTCATCAATAATGTAGTCATAATTATGATCACGAGAAGATGAGTTCTGTTTCATACATATTTTTCTTATTTTTATCATTGAATAATTTCACTTTATCAGCTTTGTTCTAACCATTCGTCCTTGTTGTTTCTTTTGTTGGTATTTTATCTTTTTTCCCTCTCCAACTTCCTTCTCCATATCCCCTCATCCTCTGTTTATATTCTTTTTTTCATGTTGTACTCTTTCGTTTAGTTTTTTTAGTTCTATTTCTTTCTCATTGCTCTTGCTTTAAATTCTGTGAAAGTGTTCTCGAATAATGATCATATCATTTGAAAAAAAAAAATCTGCTTCTTCATTAGCACCATTAGCCAATGAACGGAATGTTCCGTACATAAATTTATCCAAACAATCGAGCAATGGACATCGTACATCTTGGAAACTTTTTCTATTTTATTAGCATGTCTCAGTCTGAGAAACGACATGTCAAATACCAATAACGTAGGACAATCATTTAAGCTTAACGTAACATCTCAAGCGATTTAAAGAAGCTCACTTAAAAAAAAAAAAAAAAAAAAAAAAAACCTACATGTATGAGTCACAGTATAGTTCAAGACATTGATGTTTTGTGTGAACCCTCATACTATTAAGATTATGAGCATAACTGATGCTCACTAATCATGCTAATTGCGACGTATATTAGTTTCAACGACAACAAAGACAAAAAGATAACCTTTGAGCTACCCACAAAGCCACTGGGGCAATACTGTTACAGTCATTATGCCATCCCCTTAACGAGTTTGGCGGTCTGTAATCGTTGAACTTCATGTGACGCCGGGTCACGTGATTTTGATGTATGTGTTTGTGCTTCGGCATGGCAGCGATCGTTCATTCTAAACGCAGCTCTAAATGCCACGTGGTTGGGTCTTCAAATGCAGGCCTGGGTCTTCACACACACCAATCAAGAGCTTATCAAAGGCTATGATCTTCTAAAAGTTCATAGCAACACGAAGTCCACATACGTGATCGTGTACCAATTCATCTTCCTTTCTCTGGAATTTCTCCTGCTCTCCCAAACTGTGTATTTTCAACCTCAAGTATCTGACGTATTCCTGACGAAACAGAAAGACAATTTTTTTAGAAATATCAGACAAGATTCACCTTCAATTCTATTTCACTTTTTTCAATGCTGTAGAACAATATAGGTTTAAAATGATCATGTAAGTGTAAATTCTGCTTTTGATACTGTAGAACAGTAGGTTTGATATGATCATGCGGTACGTGTAAATACAAAATATGCACAAGACAACGAAAATTATACCGTATACGAACTTTTCCGCTTCGTGTATTCACTCCCTTAACGTACAGGGGCACATGACGTGAATTACCGAGAATATGAACGCAAGAAAACCGAAAGAATTTTCAAGGATTCATATATCATTGTTTGAAAAATTAACTGTCATCACAAAATAAGCCCGGCTTCCTTTACCTCCCCACTTCCCTTCTCTCTCTATCTACCCCCCCCCCCCCGCCTCCTTAAAGAACTAATGGGCGTATCAGATCGATTAAAGATGATATAACATGATAAACTAGACATAATGGTCTATACCGTATCTGGGTATTACATAAAAGTAACGATGTCTTGAAAATAATGAAAGCTAAATTTCCCACTCTTATTTTCTTTTTCTTGTTTGTTCTTACATCAGGAAGGATTTCAGTGCATAGATATCCGCTCAATAAAAGTCCAATCCAGTGTGCAAATAGAGGACTTCATTAGCTTGTGTCCACCTATACCATCGTTGTGTTGACACTCCAAATGTCATTGCATATTTGCCCATTCGGCGCGCTCACAAATGCCAACAGGGCAAAGTATATAGCGGATAGCAGGCTGCACTTCCCAAGGTTTTCGCAACACCTCCGTAATGAGGTGTATCGCATACTTCCTGATTGGTGATCTAAAACTCAAAACAATGTATACTTCCGCCCAAAAAGTCTGAATAATTCTATAAGAATTGAACAAATAGGAAGACAGGACGCTCGAATTAGCCGCAATCACGTACCATTTTTCAAAATTTTTTTTGACAGAGATGCTGAAATAACTGTGCTAGTATTGTTATAACTTCAGTACTTAATACCACTGTTCCGATTCAAATTCAGCTCTAACACTCAATAACCTCATTTTCTGCAAAAGCCCGAAAATCTTTATTATTAGAAATCATATTTCATGTCAACATTTTGTCTCAAACTTTAGTTGGAAGACGGAGAAAATGGCATTTGTATTTGCTATCTGCGTTAGATATGAAGATACCTACAAACTTTAAATACTAAATACCATTTTACTGTAACAACCGTAGAATCACAACACCAAGAAACTTTGAACAGAATTTTGGCTTCAAACTTTAGTTGGAAGACGGAGAAAATGGCATTTAACTTACTATCTGCGTTAGATATGAAGATACCCACAAACATTGAGCGTGTTGATTTGTACTAAATACCATTTGTGTTAAATAGCATCAACCACCGTAGAACCAGGTTGCTCTCTTTACTTCAGGCACAAAAGCTTTCACTTATTGACTTTCTCTATTCTGTTTCTCATTCTTTTTTCTTCAAATCTGTTGTTTGTTTTCTTGTTAGAATAGGGGAATATAACAATGGGAGCTGTCTATACAGGCTGCACTTAGTATACAAGATCCACATAGGTAGGCTATATATATGCTATCCAAGTCAAGTTTAAGAAATGGATACTTACGGCTCTCTGAACTTGCGGCGAATCTGACATTCCCGGCTATCAATACTCCTTGATCTTTTGTATCTTCCTGTTAGTTTTACAGGTTTATTTCTGTCTCTCTGTCTCTGTAGAAAACCTTGTTCCACCTGCATCGATTCTTTATCTTTATTTGTGTATTTTCTGTGTGGTTAAAGGCGTAAAGTTTGGCCCACAGCACACCGCAGTGCCCCAGATCAGAATCTCGGCTTGAATGCAAATTAAGTTTTTGCCGCCCAAGGCAGAGAGTTGTGGCCAGGACATGAATATTCATCAGAGACTGTTCTGATTACACAAGTAGGATCATATAGTAGCTACTTGTGACATTAAAACAGAGAGGATCGGATTTGTTAGACACTAGACAATAAAATTGTCGTAAGATTTGCAATGTTTCAGCACTGCAAACGGTTTTGATATAATCTATTCCATCGATGGAGTTATTTTCTCGCAAAGAAACTTTTGTCGAAAATAGGATGTGAGGCAACCGCATGTGTCTAATCCGTCTCTGTACATTTGAATGAATAAAGCGAAGGACTGATATGTCGTATAATTCTTTTGGCTTTCCATGAACCATCAACATATATTCTTTGCGTTTTTCTGCTTTCATCTTCAGATAAACCATTCTATTTCGTAAGAATGTACATATATCTTATACGTATATTATATACACCCACACACAATATTTTCTTCTAAGAAAGAAATGTGAGCTTCTTAATGGTTTGGAGCTATAGGAGGTTAATGAAGAACAAGGGTCATCGCCTTGTCAATGCGATTAGGAGATATCGGAATGATACCCGCAAACGTCAAGTAAATATTTGATGAATGCTTCGCGCTCTCTCGCCAGTCTCTCGTTACCGTGATCATCCAGGGACCGGATGTGCCCCCGCAGCATTTTTGCACCGGCGACCAGGAGGCTAAGCCGGATGGGAAGGCGAGATGACGTAGAAAGTCTCATTTTGACGTCACAATGAGTTGTCGAGAAACCCAGCAACCGTTGCTTGCCCTTCTGAGCTTGCTTATCCCGCTCTCCCTTCTCCTTTCATTTCGTTTCTTTTTTTATTTCTCTCTCCCTCTCTTTCTATGTCTCCCAATCTCTTATTCCCTTTCTATATTATATGTCTGTCGCTCGCTATATCTCTCTCTCTTTCTCTTTCTGTCTATCTGCTTATCTCTCTCTCTGTTCTCAATCATGTATGTGGCACCGCACAATGCTCTCATCAATATCGATGATATGCAATTAGAGATGCAATAAAAACCGTTTCCCGCGGTATACAATATGTCTGACGACGCCAGAAGCGTAATTATATAACTTATCCATACGCCGTCGAAAGGCCATGTTCGGCTATGATGTAACCTGGCCTAGGACTTTTGATGGGTGTCTACCTTCATTGACTGTCATGAACAGATAATCGATTTCTTGTTAACTCAAGAGAGAGAAAGAGTCGTGGGAGACAGACAGTGAAAGAGGAAGATACTTTGCGACAGGACTAAGAGATAAAATGGTTGATTGCTGGTAATCAACCCGAGAGGAGTTATGTGTAGACGAGGCACATTAGAGTTAACACTCTGCGTGCCACATTCATTTCTTGTCCGTATATAGGTACGTACGTAAAATTAGTTTGCATTTGACCCATAGGTACAAAAAGAATGAGGGCATAATCTATCATTGTGCGGAAGAAACAAAAACCCACCATTAGTGCTTTAAAATAGTTTTCAAATGTGAGTTAGGGATAGACACAACCACTGTAAAAATTTGATCCATATATTCGATGTTAAGTATTGTTAGATACACAAAATGTGAACAATAGTTATAATGAAAATGTTTTCAGACTAAACCCTCTATAGTTATGGTTTAATGAGGCAAATAGTGATATCTCCTTATATTTTAGGTTTTATTACACACAAAAAAAAGTATGATAGGATGTTTTATGATACAACTAACCTACACATATGCATCAAATGTGATATCTTGATTTTTTTTTTTAATCACTGCTCCCAAAGGTAAACAGGACCTTTAATTTCTTGGCCGTATTATAGGTACGTACGTAAAATTAGTTTGCATTTGATTCATTGGCAGAGAATAAGAGTTAAGAGTGAGAAGGGGAGGTAAAGAAAGAGGGTGGGGTCGTGAGAGGAGGCCACGGGAAACGTAGTAACATTATCACGATGCCTTGGGATATGAATGTTGGGGGACGGAGGAAATCAAATGTGAAAGGGACACTGTTGCCAAACCCTTCGATGAAAATAAAGTCGATTGAATTACTACTGAACGTCATCCCGTATATACACACGAGATGTTGACAGAAGAAGAAAGAGAGGAATAGAGAAAGAGAGAGAGAGAGAGATTGGATGAAAGGGAGAAAAGATGTAATGCGTTGATATGCTAGGAATAATAGATCAAAAGATAAAAGGGAAAGAGTTAGGTAAAGACCTACGCTGAAAAACAGTAAACTCAAACCGCTAATTCAAAATGTGCACGACCCATCAATATTGTATTGATGTTTACGACAGAACTCGTATAGGGGTGTTTGAGATATACAACTGGAGAGTAAAATAAATGGGAGAAAGGGAGAGAGAGAGAGAGAGAGAGAGAAGAAGAAGAAGAAGAAGAAGAGAGAGGGAGGAAGGGCGCGATGGAGATTACAATAATTCCCCTCATTGTTGTGGTATTGATGTTGATTTTTAAGAATTTGCTAGGAACAGCTCCAGGATTTATGCCTTGCCTGGAAAAAAAAAAAGACAGTTAGTATTTCTTGATTACCATTGAAAAATTCTTTTGGTCGGAAATTGGAGTAGTATTATTATGAATTATGGCTAAAGATTTAATGATATTACGGCATTATTAATGAGAAGTTTGACAAATTCAAGTTAGGTGCCTGACCACATATAAAGGTAAAGCGCACTTTATATCTGTGTTGAGAGAAGATATTTAAAATACCTGACCTGCAATATTCAGTATCCAGGCCATCAAGACAAGTTCTCATACACAACTCAAAACTACATTCCTTCTTTCGTTAATCAAACTATGTAATGTTATTTGTCTGAAGCATTTATACTCTTTGTGCTGAAGGAATTTTCATGTCGACATGGTTTGATTTCAAGAAAAGCTAAGGAAAAGCAGCAAAGATTATATTGTTCTACGAGCCGCTCGTATTAGATCATGATTACATAAGTAAAACGAGAACATGGATCTCTTCATCAATATTTGTCATTCAAGTTAATGAACAAGACAATAGCGTTAGAAGATTAACATATTGTAAGGATCGTGAGAGTAAATGCAGGCATACATACCTTTGTTCAAACCTACCTCTTTAATATAAGTTGAATTAACAGAAAAATACCAGAAGTCAAATAAAACTAAATAACTGAATAAAAAGGCAAGCCCAAAATACGTCACCCTTTATTTGCACACAGTTTCTAAAGACCTTGTGCAACACTAAATGTCAAATTGGATTGACAATCCACTGCATAATGAAGCAGTAAGAGTGGGGAAATAGACCATTCAGCCTCTCCAATGATGCTTTGATCGAAAGGGGAAAAAGTGCTTACTTTTAGGTAAGACACGTGACAGTATGAGTGTCAAGAAAGAGAATTCCTTCAGTCAATTACTGGTATGTATACTTCCTCAATTGTCTTATAAAATCATTTTCATTGGATGCATTTATTGACGTCATCTCTTACCTTACCAAAGCCACAAGTCTATTTACCTTTGTTTACTATTGTTTCTTTCAATTCCTACCTGTCACCAAGCTAGAGTAATTGGCATCATTCATTGAGGAAGTATATAGGGCCTACGCCATTTTGAGTCTTTGGCAATCCCACTCGAGATGATATGTGTCCTTTCAATCATGTTAATTAAACTGGCAGCTTACTGGCTTGTACTTCAGATAGGAATATGGCTATTTCAGCGTGATGAATTGCAATCAGCTGCCGTTAATTTCGGCGCAGCATAAGCGCTCCTCAATTCAATTTCGCTCACCGAGCAACGATGTTTATTTACAAAGGTTTGCGGATCTGTCATGGTGAGAATCATTTCACTTCCAACACCGCCTTTTGCTGGGTCTGCGTGACGTCACATCATGAGGGGGTATAGACATAAAATAGTAGAGGGCGAACCTGTCAGTGCGGGTTGCGTCACTAAACGCGCCACGCGTCTGTGTAACGATGATCGACTTACGATTGCGATCGATACCGTTTTGGGAGCTCTAATTCAATAAGTCGGAGTGGACGATAGCTTTTGTCAACATCGTGCAATGACGACGGTTTACGTATTTGGAATGAAGAGTGAGGCATTGAGGCAACTGGGATCCCTAATTTAATTAACTCCCGTCACAGGAATATATTTTCACTTTACTTCTTGTTGTTGTTGTTTTTCTTCTGTTTGTGTGGGGGAGGGGTTCGACTTGAATGCTCTCGCGACAAATTGAGATCCACTTCAATTGCAGTGCTTTTTTGAAATCATAAACTTCTTTGCCTTATTCATATAAACTTGCTTCTATCGGCATGGAAGCGAAGTCAAAGGAACTTTTTTCGCGACATCATCAAACCCACATATTCAGGCTGTTCATTTGATAACAACATATTATACGTGTGTGGGGGAGGGGGATGTTGAGAAAGAGATATTTATGTTCTTGTGCATTCCAACGTAGCTACATGCTCCGACTCCAAATTAATCAATATTGCTCAACAGCAATTTTCTGCAAGGATTACAGTATTTTCAGACATTTCAATTACTCTAAACTGTCACTAAAATCAAACCCCTTACACATGTTAAAAGCTATCAACAAGGTTTATTTCTTGACTATGAAATTACTTGAATATGAAATCTGGAATATGAAATCTTTGCAAGCAATGCTTATAATGGCGGTCTTCTGCATAATCGTTTCTTGACTACAATTGTTATTGTAATCACTGCTGCATAGACATGCATACTGTATATTATATCATTAATTTCCTTTCATATCGTTGTTTATGCAAGTCAAACGACTCTGTGTTGAATTTACTTTGTATATTTCCTACATGTTCATGATTATGTAACTTATGTATATCGTTGTTTACGCAAGTCAAACGACTCTGTGTTGAATTTACTTTGTATATTTCTTACATGTTCATGATTATGTAACTTATGTATGTTGATTTGCAGAAAATAAAGTATCTGTCAAACAAAATGATATATTTACTTTAATCATCATTGTTATTTCATATTAATTACCAATATTAGCCCACAGTGATATCACCATAAAGGAACAGCAGCTAGATATATTTATCTAAAAAGCAAATAAGAACAAAAATGTTTATTATTCTCAAACGTCCTACATATTTCATGTAGATAATACTGAAAAGGAAATCAAGCTTTGACCAACAATGGGACGATAAGAAGACCTCACACACTTAACCCCTTTTAATAGAAAGTATCTATTTATTCAACGTTCATGTTAGTCATTTCCATCAAAGGATAACATACGATATACGAAAAAACACCTGAAAAACATATTGATGAAGTAATGGTCATGTGATGGCCAACAATCATGTCCTTAGTAAACATCTCAGAGAGTGATGTAGTCAAGAAAGAATCATACAGGTCTTACACATTGGAAAGCAACACTGAAACATTACAGAAGACGATGAACATTTCATAAAATAGTAATATAGAAGCAAGACAAATGTTCTTTCTTCATAAACTCTAAAAGTTATCTGATGAAGAGACGAAGCTCAAATTTAATTATTTGTAAAAGACGAAAGACTGGTAGTACATACAAGATGTTCGATAAAAGAGAAATTAGTATTCTACTTTGCATTTTGAAATAGTTCATTCATAGCTATCAGTAGGCCTATAGAGAGTTCTATTTTGCCTGAATGACGTTGTATACACTTCTACAGTTGTTATTTAAACTATTGCCGAAAAATAGAGGTACATTATATATTTACGAAAGCATGGTTGTGCCAGCGACATACTTATTAAAAGCATAATAGTTAGCAAAATTGCATTCTGTAATAAATGAAAAGATAAAAAGGGACTTTGAATTGGTAAATATTCTATTCGCACGCTGCTGACGGATATGCGTTCGATACAAATTGTGTTTCGCACAATAGAATATCAATAAAATATATACAATTACCTTCAAGAACTTTGTTCAACAATACAGTTGTTTGGCGAGTAGGCCTAATTATTGTTTGGGCTATGATTAGGGCATCAGATTTCAAAGAACACGATGACACAATTAAGTCCGCTCGCTGTGGCCACTGATATAGTCTTAACCCCGCCGCACACTATATGACTTTCGTTCGCACGATTGACTTTTGATCCGAAATAATTACAACAGCCCCTGAATAAACACGCTTGTTTATTTCAGATCCAAAGTCGGTCAGTCGTGCGACCGACAGTTTTATAGTGTGCGGTGCCATTAAGTTGCAAGATTCTAACACAGATAAAGTCTCACGTTCGGGACTATACACAGCAACTGCAGTCATATGCAGCCAAGAAGCCAAGCCAACGGGTCATCAAATATCATTCAGAATTATAGAGTTTATGGATCTCCTTGTGTAGTTAAACACTTAATCCGGCATCAATATCTAGAACTGGGTTGAACATTCCCAAGCGATCCAAATGGGTGAAATTGTATAGGAAAAAAAAAACATTCAAATTATGCACAGTAGGGATTGCCTACAAGTCGTTTTAGACTAACCCCATAGTCCCACGTGCACTACTCATACAGATGCTGTCATTCATAATGAGAGCATCTGTGAGCATGGTTTATGCGTTTTGGTGTTATGGGGTCAATCGCTTTGTCAAAACTGGGTGGTTCGATGAATGGATAGGCTATCATTAAGAATCTACTAACTAACTGTACTGATATTTAACATTATAATGTGTGATCTTGCAAATGGGTCAACCCAGCCAATCTTGATTTTTTTTTTTCATATTTTCTAACAGACCAAGTCTTCTTCTACATTATGGAAAAGTTTGGGATCATAAAACGAACAGGAAAATTGTGTTTTAGTAGGTCTTTTTTTTCCAAACATATTTTGATGGAATCGTATGATTAGGTGTGTCTTATATGTGTCCCCTTATCATTTCTTAAAAACCCTGTCAATACTGTTCACTTTCAACTCTAATAAATTCAAAAAGGATGATGCTACTGCTTCGTAAGTTGGCATTACTCAGTCACCTACAGAATGTGTTAATAAAGCATGCTCAATTTCAGCTAAAACTGATAATCCCTTCATTGTTGTTGCTCTGGTAACTTCATGTTTTTTGTTCCGTTCATCTTACAGCTAGCACAGCTTGGTAAAAGCTTAAGCGCCTGAACAGACCATGTACTTCAGAGCCTCTTTTCTCAGTTCACACTTTCCAGAGTGTGTGCGAATTGTGTGAGAACTCATGTGCATCCATCTGAATAGCACGCACTTGGCATATGAATTGCTCTGGAAAGAAAAACATACCAACAACAAACAAACATATATAGAATGTGTGCGCGCCATCCGGAGAAAAGCGCCGTCGGGATACCAAATAGCTAGCCGCCTTCTCAAGAGCCCCTCGAAACATATCGGTTTCGGTTTATAAAAATAGCAGGGACTAAAAGAGACGGAGTATATAGGAGCTCCAGGACGCCTGGTCATCATGCTCTCAGTCTAGCTGGTGTATGAGCTCTGTGGAGCTTCATTTTTATCATTTTGGTTTTCTTTTTCCCCTGATTGAGAATTTGCCATGAATATTGTGACATGTTCTTTGCTCCATGCCTGACGACGTTCATATACCATCAGAGTAAAGGGAGTATTCGTCCCGGTATTCGTCACCTGATAACAAATACCCTTCACCTCTGTAGCTATGTATTTGTTGATATCCATCCATCTATTTTTTTATATTTTTTAGATCCTTTCCTTGGATCTGTCCCTGTCAAAATCTTTCACTTTTGATTTTTGTCAAATAACATAATGATTATTTCATTGTTGTTTTCCCATTCTTCCCAATCAATTGGCTTTCACGGCATACTCCTTTTTATACTTTTAAGGCCTCTCATTCCACTTATCTGCACATTTTATCTAAAACGACATAAAAGGGGAGTGGGCTTAGGCACTAGATTCCTTATATGGGACTATTGTTAAGAAATTATCATTTTTTTTTTTGATATTCTAGCAAATATCACAAGTGTCCTCGACAGAGTATAGACTTCGGTGCTATTCATATAGGAACGCAATAAAGCGTGGCGTTCACGATTCCAGCCTGCACCATGTCACGCATGCTATTCACCTTCCTTCTGCGTGCTCCTCTGTCTTTAGCGTATATCCCTCTGTCGCTGCGAGAGTCATCCACTGGTCGAGGCGATGCCGATCTATTGGTGGGATACCATCCGACCAAAGTCAATATTAGTGATATTTGAGCCCAGCAGTGTCCGGGTGAGCGCTGCCAGAGTGGTTCTGGTTACGCTCTCAGACAGAGTCATCCCGTACCATGGGCGATGGAGAATTGGGTAGGGGTTTTTTTCTGTGTTCTTGTTGCGTTGTTTTTATTTTTCTATTTTTTCCTTTATCTTTTTTTAATTATGACCACTTTGCGACATCCAACGAAAGGAGTCAGAACCGTGGAAGCCCATCTTTTAAAGACAAATTTGGTATTCCGAACGCCCTACTCCTTTCTACCAATACAGATTTTGAAGTAGAAAAAGCGTTTACCTGCCGTGTGCGTTTTAAAAGAGTCAGCATCATGACATTTTTTCGTAGATTGTGCCCGTGAAAGAAAATTTATTTCTACATTGATTGAAATCAATAATAATATGATTCATGGTGTATTGAACCTACAGAATAATCATGTGATACTTAATACGAAAATTAATAAATTGTTATGAATATGTATTCATGTAAATTAGTGTATCGTGGTCAGCCCACATTGAGCAGAGGAGGTTTCGAGGCTTTTTCGGACTGACGCTCGATTGAGGGGAGGAACAAAGTTCAGTTGAGGAAGAAATTTTGGTGGTGACCTGTTTCGTGTCACTGAGGATATGTGTGACGTGTTGTTCAGTTGCCACCATTCTTTCCTCTCCTCCATAACAATTGGGGGCTTGTCCGGGAACTGAACGCGGGACCTCTGGCACCCCAAGCGAGACTCATCACACTAATTTACATAAATACGTATGCATA
Organism: Diadema setosum; assembly: GCF_964275005.1. Taxonomy (NCBI): domain Eukaryota; kingdom Metazoa; phylum Echinodermata; class Echinoidea; order Diadematoida; family Diadematidae; genus Diadema; species Diadema setosum. The sequence continues at coordinate 19,769,722 of NC_092690.1, read as the reverse complement.
ACATGAATAATACGATTGCAAACAAACAGGAGTTTTTCGCTAAAGTCACGATAACGTGAAGGGAAGAGAAACATGGACTGCATAACCGGAATAGAGATCTGATACTGATTTGTAGAATATGCTCTGCATCCCACATTTTACCAAGAACTTTTTGTATAGAAATATCTTTTAAAAAGATCTAACTGTTGTTGATTTTTTCTTTCTAAATTTCCAATCCATTAAGGCTTTTATATCAATCCTACCGTCTAACTTACTCGTCACCTTCGGAACAAACAGTCGGGAAATGTTTTCCCCGATTGGTTCCCTAATTAACATTGATTACCTTTCTCCCTCGAGACACGTCTTCCGATAACAACCCCCTGGTATCTCAAGCAATCTTTTCCGTCTGCGGGACGTGACATCGACACACATAGCTCATAGCTGCAAACCTTCAGGGCGGGGCATACGTCATTGATCAACTTCTCCAAAATAGACCTCGTCAATGGTTTCCTTTATCTCGTATGGCTCGGAGGTCCTGCGTATCACATCCCTGTGTGTCCTGGCGCGAGTGCATGATTGGGTTTTGTATGTTACTATATATGTGAATGTCTGTGCGCGTCCCGTGTTACTTGTTTTGGCTTGATATTTCATGCCATCGACTTTAGAACCCTCACCAACAGCCTCTACTTCATCACAGAGAACTCCAAACATCAACCTTACCCTTCCTTTTTATCTTTCCCACCCTCTTTCCATCCCCTCTCTCTCTCTCTCTCTCTCTCTCTCTCTCACTCTCTTTCTCTCTTTCAGTCGACTTATGTTCCTACCTCAGACAGCATGCGTCAATATTTCTGTAATACTAGTCGAAATTAGCTGGCACCGAGCGCGCTCCGCGGATTGCGTGACATGCTTAACAGAAGGTCTTTTGACGGTGTGGCATCAACTAAATGAATTTGTACCTTAACCTGAGCGCCCAATTAACACGTGTCGGACATCGACAGAGCCACGGTTTGATTTTCTCAAAATGCCTTTACTTATCAGAGTAGCTCGTGTTTATTTGAATATTTGCTGTGGTTGAATTTGTTAGTGTGGGCGTGTTGACCTTACCCACTCCCATAGAACTATATTTTCAGAAAGCACATTCGTTTACTACCGTTGAATAGTGCAACATTTGAAACTAAAACGTTACGCTAAGAACTAGCCTGCCAATGATTGTAATCTTGGTAGGCTCTTCATTTTCTCTATATTTACTATAATGTACTATCAAGTATCATCATTCGTAAGGAATTGAGAACTCATGGTTAATAAACATTATTTAAGACAGAAATAAAAGAGAACCAATAAAGATTGCACTCCTCTTCACACAAGAAAAAAAAATGCTTCGATGGTCACACAAAGATATATGAAGAGTTTGTTTGCAAAAACCGATAAGTCCATATTTGCCAAATGGAGATATTTGCGATTAAAGATCAAGAAAAATGAAGAGAATAATAAGAAAATTTTTGCTTCTTTTGACCATAACTTCAAAAATTTACATTTATATGTAGTGACCAATATATCATTTAAAAGGTATTAATTTGAAGAGTTTGTTTGCAAAAACCGATAAGTCCATTTTTGAAGATTTGAAGTACGGTCTCTGTCATAAAGTACAAAATAATACCTTTTAAATGATATATTGGTCACTACATATAAAACCACATTTTTGAAGTTATGGTCAAAAGAAGCAAAAATTTTCTTATTATTCTCTTTATTTTTCTTGAACTTTAATCGCAAATATCTCCGTTTGGCAAATATGGACTTATCGGTTTTTGCAAACAAACTCTTCATTTGTACTTTATGACAGAGACCGTACCTCAAAATCTTCAAAAATGGACTTATCGGTTTTTGCGAACAAACTCTTCATATGTATTATACATTAATGAGAAAGATAGAGAAAGAGAGTGAGAGAGAGGTGGGGCAGAGATGATCTGCTTATTTCGTTAATGAAGTCTGCAGTCTTCCGGGGTTTTGTTGTTGTTTGTTTGCTTTTTGGAGAAAATTATGTCAAATTTCGATGACATTACTCCGTGTTAATTCATGGCGTTTCGCTCATATTATGACTTAAATAATGTCAGGGCTTTATCACTTGTCACTTGTTATATCTTTCAGAAGTCTTAGTCATAACCCGTGGCAGCGGTGGAATTTTTCTAGCCAATGATCTCTCAGAATGGATGATCATACTCTAACATAATTAACGCTTATTAAGGATTTCTCTCGCGTCTTCATTTCATGAGCGCAGCTGTAGCAAACTCCCCAATCTGTTTACATTACGGTTTGTCTTTGTGACAGTAGTTCCCCTATCAAAGCACCGGCGCGCGGCGTATTTGCTGTGGAAATTTGTTTGAATGAGAGAAACAGGTTACTAAGGGGGAACTTTCATATTTCACAATGAGCATCCATTCATCACATACTCCCTTTACCATGTTTATACCTTTCCCATCTCAACGTCTGTCGATATAACTGTCCATACAATCATCATTTTGTCGATTCTCCAAAGTCTAACAGATGTTGAGACTTTTCCTGATTTGTTACTGTAAATCAAATCAGCCTGGCAAGACTGTTGGATTCTTAAACATTTCTGTGCCAATGAGTCAAATGTACTCACGTACAAACCTATGAAAAGGTAACTATTGTGTCATGAAGAGGGTTAAAGGGTAATATTCGTCAAATATACGTGTGGATTCAGATTATGCAGGAATATTAGTATTACACATCACATGAAGTTTGAGGAAAAGCTGACAATTTCTTTATTTCCAGCGATGATGGCACATGGATCTACCAAAATTTGAAACTTTATTATTCAGTGCTTTAATGGATTTCTGATTTCCCCCCAAACGTCACTGATTCGTACTACTAAATTTTCTGCGCTAATGAAAACACAAATACTTCTAGAGTAAACCTCCCTTTAAGCTGTAATGAAATACATAATTATAATCAGGGTTTTCTACTTTTTTTGCAATGCTGATTAATGGCAAGTTCCTTATCGTATGTTAAACGTCTTAACATTTACAAACAACCACCACGCCATCTTCTTGGTCATAGAGATACATGGGGAGGGAATCACGTAAGGATAATGGTTTTAATTTTGGGAGAGTTATCTTCATCGTATGCAAGGCTGCTATTTCCTTCTTGTTGTCATTCAACCTATTGATCTACAAAGTAAATTGTTGGCATAAACAAACAAGCATATATTTATGATATTTGATATGCACATAGTGTATGTACTTACATTACGCGCAGAATATGAGATGTGTTAATTAATTCTTATTTCGAGGGGAAATATGCAATACCAAAGGTATCGTTGAAAGATAATTTTGTTCCTTCGTTTGTGTGTCGGTTTGTTTGTTCGTCTGTTTTGCTAGAATAATCATAGGTACCTGTTTCCCACTCTTGATGAAGCTACACACATCATGTTTCCCACTGTTCTCTTCCACCCTGGACCAGTGTCTAAAATAAATAAATAAATAAATAAATAAATAAATAAATAAATAAATAAATAAATGCGTGATGCTGCACACGCTTATTCATTTAAGCTATGTCATGCTGGTAGCCGAGTTACACAGCCAAGTTTGAGAGTTGTTTTAGATCAACCTTGTTAATTGCTATCTCTATACAAGCGCACTAAGTCCGTTTGTGTTATTACACTAATCAAAGTGTTTATCGGCTTATAAAAATACATTATAATTATGTAGGTCAGTGCTGTGATATTAATACAGAAGAGTATTACCGGCGCCACAGCGTATCCTGTGACTGCCCTGTGATCGGTGAGGTGATGTCACTATTGTTTATGCATTGTGTTCATGACGATCAAACGCGATCAAAAAAAAAAAAAAAGACCATCCAAACCAGATCACATGCTATAAATCATGCCCATGAGGTTCGTGTGATCCATTTCGCAGCGATTTATATAACATATCTATTTTTAATGAAACTCCCTGTGGCGTTGCTTTTATAATAATGAGGTCGCAGACTTTGTAATGGCTTTATAGTTGGTCAGTTTTCATTAAAGTGGAGAGATTACACTAGTCTGAAAATGGGCACTGGGTATATTGTATATGATGCATTGCAAGGGAGGAAGTGGGCAGCTCAATATGTCACTACTGTATTATGTTTCTGCAGCGTTTGTTATTTTCACTCTAAAAGTCTTCATTAGTTTGTATATAGAGAGGGTAGAATTTGTATTCTCCCTCATGGGAAAGCTATACTGTTATACTCTGGTGTCACGAATCGCCCATGTGACTGCATTATTAACTTGTACATAAACATGGTTAAGATTTTTCTTTTTGAAATAATAAGACAAGGCCCACTCCATTTAATGAATTGCCTTCCGAATGTGGAACAGACGTTGTGTGTTTTGTTTTGTTTTTGTGGAAACGAAAATAGTACAGAAAACCGTTAAAAAAAAAACCCAAAGAAAACAAAAACACACCTGCCAAAATTATGTATGAATTTAAATATGACATGATGTTATACAGTATGAAATAATTATGTTAAAACATATTCAAGCTTCATGTGTGTGTGTGTGTGTGTGTGTGTGTGTGTGTGTGTGTGTTTGTGCTTGTTGTGAGTAAGTGTGACCAAGCTACGTGCTTTGCCTTTATCTCCTTCCTTGTGTATATAAAGTAAACATTCATGATTTGTGTCTGACCAGATTGCATGGAACTGTAATCATGATAATCAAAATCTTCTAACACAATTATTAGACAATAGGTCAGTATTCACCAACAGTGCGACTGATAGAGCAACATAGTATACAATTAATGTCACCGTCAAGACTGTAGTCTTCATTATCATCGAGCTTGTTGACCAACACATACACACCTCATTCTAGTATTTCATTTACTTTATTATAACCTTTATGCTCATCTATTCTGCTCACGTTTCTCTTCATCAGGGGTACCAAGTTACCGTTCCAATGTACGTGTACCTTCTGCGAAGAAATTAGCATTCAAATGAGGATCTTTGTTTGAAATTGGTGCACAACTTTTGATCTCTACATGCACTCACAATTTACCTCCGGGATTTTCTGCTTATTAGCCGAATGACCGGTCTTCGTCTTAATCAAGTGACGGTCAATAATCGGGTTACTAGCCTTTTGTCAAGGCCCTCTCGCTGTATGATGGCTATAACGGTCGCTTCGTTCCCCCATTCGCTCACCACCATACAGCGAGAGGGCCTTGGCAAAAGCCTGGCGGGTTACAGACTTTCGGAAATTTATAACGCCCCCCCCCCCCCCTTCTCTGGTGAGAGAAGGTTGGTAGGCTGTAGCGTTGATGGCAGAAAATTTCGGAGGTATAGTTTGTATTGAGATCAAAAGTTTAACACCAATTTCTAATGGTACCAGTACAGACTGATCTTCTACTCTAATAAGTATCTTTGTTTCTTTGTTTTGTTTTGTTTTTCTGCATTTGTAGTGCAAAGTGAAAGAGTACTCGCAGTGCTCAGGCGGGAGGGGACGTAGACGGCGATGGGTCTGTGAGTGTCCCAAGGACTTCAGGTGCGGCTACTCGCCCGACGATGGGGCCTTCCTCTGCATGCCCCATGAGTCAACAAGGTACACAAGACGCATCATTTGGTCGAGAGGCGTTTAATGAGGGTACGACCGCTTTGTCCGGGAATGCCTACACACAAACGTATGCCTAGGACTGACAGAAACACACATAGCAATTACATTTTTTTCATGTTCTTATTGTTATTGTTCTGAAAATATTATTAATAGTGTTCCAGTTCACATCATTAATGGTAAATATGACTATCATTTTACTGTTACTCTTTTCACGATTACCATCATCGGAACTTGTACTAACAGGCACATAGTAGCATCAGGGCTTTCAGCGACATTATCTTATATCATTGTTTGGTTGGGTGACACTGAAAAGTCGCTGTTAATTAGTGAATATGTTCCCGATGACAACAAGATTCGATCTATGGTGCTGTTATATCGGTGTTTTTGGACAAAGAGCATAGATTCGACTGCTCATCTCAGTAAACGAATCTTTTAAGGAGATTGCAGATCATAATTATTAAAATATCTGCCTGACATGCCTGAAGTTTTCTACTACAATATTCGATGTACGAATCTTGTCTCCTCAAGTTAAAAACTCTCATTCCACACACTATTTCGACCTTTAGGTATTGCATCCATCGTTGAATGGAACGTGCGTTGCTTTATTGTAACATGGAATATAGAAAATCTTAAGTATTCAGTTTCTATCATGTCTATTGATGTATTATAAACTCATTGAAAAAAAAACACCTGAAGCCTTTGTACATTACTGAACAAAAAAGTGTGAATATGATTAAGTATATAAGAGTATGGGAGCATAGATTGTAGAGTGCAGTTAATACTATTCGCTACTTATCTATAAGGTAGTGGTGTATGTAGCAATATTTATTGATTATAAAATCAATAAGAACTATTTTTCAAACGCATCTTCCGTCGCGGATTATGTGTAACTCACCTACCTATAGATGTCCAATCAAACGAAAGGCTTCGAAATCGATGAATTTATAGAATTATATGAACGATCCCTTTTTTACCCTGCTGGATAGAACACAATGTCCCCACAGAGTGTTCACATTGTATTTACATAGTCGACTATGTGAAAACACTTGAATTTAACAGTGTGAAGATATTTCACACTGTGGTGTGATTTTCACAAGGTAGTCACATAGTAATGATCTGTTTCACACTGTAAATTGATGATGCACAATGTGCTCACACTGTTAAAACGCTCGAATCAGCATTGTGTTCACAATGTGTTCACACGTACTGTGTTTCACACTGTGTTTCACATTGTGAGACACTGTGTTCTTTCCAGCGGGGAAAGAAATCAATCTTGCAAATATAGCGCTATCAGATAAACAGTTTAATAAACCAGTATTATTTTAGTAAGAATCAACGCAATGTTGTCTCGAAGTGGAATTTTTCAAATCACTTTTCTTTCGGGTTTGTTGCCTCCTCCTATGACTATTAATTGTCTGCCCGTTCATAATTTGTTTCTATAATAATAATGATAAGAATAATAATAATAATAGTTATTATTATTAATAATATTTTGTATTATTATTATTTTCTATGTTTTTTTATTATTATTATGTTCTATGTTATATTATATTATATTATATTATATTATATTATATTATATTATATTATATTATATTATCATGAAATAGTGGTTCGCCAACTACAACAAAACGGAGACTTATTAAAACGACCGAAACGGCAATCTTTGGAATCTATCAGTGATATTTGCAATCAGTAAAATTCATTGAGAATGCGCCAACCAATTAAGGACAGTTACCATTATTTTTGTAATTCAGGTAAAGTAATTGTTAATAATAGTAATACTACTACTAGTAATAATAATAACATTTTTCCCGCTTTGTCGCTTTGCCCAGAGTTTATCAAATTAACTATTTTCTATTACGTTCCTGGTCAAATACGTGAGGTATGATTTCTAAATAGTGCATATCCTGCGAGCATCAGAATGCAATGGTCTGCAGAATAAGAAAAAATGTTATAATCGGAACTATTTATTTACACACTTGAGTAAAAATTACAAACGTGTCTGTTCAAATGCTTCCTATCAATAGTTAGGAGAACTTTTCATTGTGGGTATATCAACAGTCACATCGATTTTTTTTTTTGGACAGTTTTTGATTAATTCGGCTGGCATGCATGAGTAGCAGATTCAACGTCTCAGTCTTTAATACTTGAGTTGGAAAAGTATGCCATTGAAACATAGAAAAAAATCCTTTTGGGAGGCGGAGTGCCCCGCAAGGATAGGGAGCCAGGGGCAAAGCCGTCGTGATGTAACGAGCGAGTGCATATAAGGTTTATTATTAAAAGAAAAACCAAAGTATAGAGACGTTTGTTACACATACACTTACGCGAAGGATATAAGGGGACACTGAATTGTAGGGACTGGAAAACGGGTGCAATTCGTTTTAGTCATCTATCTCGTTCGGGTCATCCAACTCAAAATCTAATATCGTATGTAAATCTGCCTCGCTTCCACATCAAACTCGATTAGGCGTGGGGTTTCTTCTTCTACTTCTTCTTCTTCTTCTTCTTCTTCTTCTTCTTCTTCTTCTTCTTCTTCTTCTTCTTCTTTTTCTTCCTCATCTTCTTCCTCGCGAAGATTTGCCTGTGAGAAGCCTCCACATTCTGTATTGGACTTTAATGAAGATAGACACGAATTGAATATACTCTCGTGAAGACTTGGTTTAGTTCTCCCTGTCCCAGGAAACATACAAGATTAAGATAAAATCAAAAAGAAAAGAAAAAGCAAGCCCCATTAAAGTTAGCGTAATGTAAGATATTTTATTGTTCCATACCTCGCTATGCAATAAATATCATTACGATTATCATAACTGCTATCATTATTACTCTTATTATTGTCAAGAATTTATTTTCATGTTTGCTTTTAAAAAATGTCATCTTAACTGGGTGTAGTAATTGTACAGGGTGGTATGTTTTGCATAAATTTTAATGTGTCGCTTATACCAAGTATAATTTAAGCTTTGCAAACTTGATTCTCTTTCCCTTTATTTTCCTTATTTAGGAGGTGTATACCCAACTTAAATGCTGTTTCAATGAAAATTCATTGGTGACGATATAACGTCTATCTCTTTCGGAACGACTGTTACTAATTCACTTTGCAAAATATTCTGCCTATTTTCTATTTGTCTGTAAATTTGATTTGCTTCAGTTCTGGGTTATCCTGCCTTGTTTATTTTTGCATTCATTACCATGATTTAGAGTGCATGCAGCATGAATGATTTTATGTATTTACTTCTGTCTTTTATCTTTCAGCGACTATGATTCGGTTATCAACCGGATTGTTTAAACACCCACCTACTTTCGGATGGCGGATATCCATTTTCTTTTTCATCTTTTCGCGATAATTTTTAAGTGATATCTATAGACTGTAACGTGCACTCTAATTTTTCCCTCTCTTATGCGTTTTCACACTCAGGGGACACAAACCACAAACAGAATCGCAAGGTTAGCTTGAAATGTTTAATGCTATAGCATAGAAAACTCACAATTACACAAAGTTACCATTTTTCTTATGGATGTAGGAGTCCGAAGTTGTTTTTTTTTTCTTCTCCTAACCCCTCGAAATTGAAATAAATCATTAATCCTCATCATCGACAACAATAACAAATTAATGTCAACACTGCATGCTTACATCCAGATTTGGGGGGTTGGGGAGGAAAAGAAGAGGGGAAAAATAGAACAAATTTAGAGTAAACTTGGATCATTCGGTTTGTGTAAATAGTTGATGGAGTCGTGTTATGTTACATTGTCTATATGATATTTATACTTATTTAAGGATATATATGAGGAGGCTGTGTATTTCATTTCAAATGTTATTGTACGTTCAACTGCTCTGCTCGCTAACTATTGATAACAAAGCCTCTATATTTAATTTAAGATGTGCTATTGAAGTGCTAACTTTGATTCCTTCAGATTTTGCCTAATATTTTGGTGTACTTGTATGGTATGATTATGTTGCATATATCTCATTGTATAAATCATTTATGTTATGGACACATTCCTTAGATCTGATAATATAATAGATAGGAGGTATGGGTTGCTGTTGTTTTTACATGCTAAGTTTCTTTATCATACGACACGCTATATGGAGTTTAAAACACCGTCATGCAAAGAAAAAAGACAACAACAACAACAAAATCAATATGACGTTTTGTAATGGCCCCAAAGTTGCATACATATTTCATCTACAGCTTTAAAGATATCATCTGAATGTTTCCTATATTCAAGTTTGATAAAAGTATTTTTCTGGAAAATAATTCCATGTAACTTTGATTTCCAGACTGCCCTGCAGAATACAGTAGTTCGGTTTAAGACAACGTGTAAATACAGATAGTGCGTGTATGAAAGATAAAACCGTTTTAGGGTATGTACGTGTAAAACAAAGCAACCCATATTGTTACGATGAGCTGTTTCGTCACGATCATATTCTTCTGGGCATTGCCCTTTGCATTTGGTTCGGTATTCAAAACCACCTTAACAGCAGTTGCGTGTGTTAAAGCAAGACACTTTCTACATGAATATCTGTTCAAAAACTGTTGACATATCAAATGCACTTGATTCACGTACGTTTTCAAAGCACATCTTGCGTGCCAAGAAACTGCCCAAAGATCTTCTTTACAGTCATGTCAGTCTGCATAAGCAACTTCAAATGAAATAACAAAGGTAATTAGCGTTATTTGGGAATTCAATGATATTTGCTTACTACTTCAGTGTGTGTATGAATTCCAAACTGCAGTATAGTTTCATTGTTGTTGTTTAATTGCGCATTGACATTGTTGTACAAAAAACATTCATATACAACATTCCACTTCGAGAAATAGTAATTTGGACTATTTTAATGCACTTTTATGTAGAGCATCACACATAGCTTGTTTTGTTGGCACAGTAAATATTTAGGAGAATGCATCTTTCATTTCATTTTCTTTTCATAATATTCGATATTTACTTATTTATTTTCCCGTTTTCTCATCTCACGTGTCGCTGCAATAAGCTCGAGTCTTTGATAGTATATTGAATGACTTTGATTACGTCACAGCTATCCATCCTCAAGTAGAATGCACAGTTCTGGGTCTTTAATCTTTACATAAGTAGGATTTCTCTGTTGTCAATCTGATGAATAAACTAATGTCTGTAGTTTCTATCTTTACCTACGTTTAAAAACTAAAAAAAAAAAAAAAAAAAAAAAAAACTAATAGAGTCGTGGATTTTGTTGTGTAAACCAGACTGCATAGTATTCGTGGTTTCATTGTTTGGTCTCTTGCTTCTTATTTGGAAAAATAAATGTGATTTCAAAAAAAAAATAATAATAATAATGCGTAATGACTTCTACTTGTCAAATTATGTTGTCATGACTAGCAGTTTAATGTGAACTCCCTTCCATGTTCAAAATGATTTGAATTCGCACGTAACAACAGTAGATATTTCGTTTCAGTCAGAAAGCGAAGTAAAACAAGTTTTGGTGCGTCTATTCTTCACAACTCTTCAAGAGGTTGGCACATGCAAGTACCGTAAAGTCATCCTTTATGAATTATTATCGATGCCAATCTTTCACTGAAAGGTGTGAAAAATTTAGAATTCTCTGAACTTTCTTATTTCAGTGCGAATTGAATAAAAACGTCCAGGGTCGTAATGTGGTCCTTCATTGCCAAGGTTAGCCTCTAGTATTTTTTCGAGAGGGCCCTCGATATTTTTCCCCTTTTGGCAGGTTTCCAGTAATACATCCGAGTGTTCTGTTAGGTTGATTTCTTGTAATTGCAATTGAACATGGAGTGCAGTTTCATTTATATTTTCCTTTGTTCCTATAGCTTGCATGACGATTGTACTGCGGTTACGCGATTGTATCTTTCGCTTTTCACAGGAGTGTATAGACCCCGGCCTGTACACGATACAGATGACATAACAAAGAAAAGAAAATCGATGTGTTACTTATCCTGAAACGTGTCTATCATGAAAGGTCTTCAGTGTCAACGAACCCACAGTGTGTATTTATGTTTCTCATGTATCGTTGACTGATGTTGCGAATTGATGGGGTTGATTGAATCATGTGAACGGTACTTCTTTTATAAGAGCAAACTTCTGCATGTGCTCTTGACTATGAAGTTGTGCTGAGCATATCCTACCCTCATCTGTAACTTGCTTTTACTACTATCTTAGTCGTGAAATATAAATATATTCATCATATACAATATATATATATATATATATGATACGTAATCATGTAAACATAATCATACTTTTCTAATTAAAAAAAAATACATTTTGTTAATTGAAATCATGTAACTTGAATCAAAACTTCAAAGGCATAATAAATTCCTGTAAAAAAAAAAAATTAATCAGTGGCTATAGGACAAGCTATCATATGTGATCATAAGTTGTGGATTGCATTAAGTATACATATGTATGTATGTATATATATATATATATATATATATATATATATATATATATATATATATATAGATATATAAAGACGGATAGTAAGATGTAAACAGCTGCAAAAGTGTGAATGCTTTTTTCTGGGTACAATGCTCTCTGTTGCGCTACATTGATCTATTACACATACAAAGAGACACTATAAATAATTGAACGCTGTCACTATACCTTAACATTAAGCAGTTTGACACGCATTGCTACCTCAAAGCTGATCCCAAAGAGGTGTGTGGAGGGACAGGTAAGGGAGACTGATTTCCTAGCTCTTGAACTAAATCCTCATTTTATAGATTAGGAGACACTATCAAGGTGCCAAGAAAAGTTCGTCTCAGGTTTTGTATTACCTTTCCAATCCCCTTGGACCGCCACGTTGTTGAGAAAAATGAAAGAATGTTGATTATAATACTTCCTAAAGCAAAGTGAGAAGGTCCGGCACTGAGGGATGAATATTTCATCTTTCGCACATACCGAGTCATGTCATCATAGCTAATGGGTAGAATAACAAAAAGTTAATCTTTGGTATAGGAGCTAATGTAATTGAGTTAGAAGAGAATAATATTGCTATCCAGAGCACTTGAAATCAGTAAGTTCGGCGTGACAAGAAAAGAACGTTAAAGTCATAATCAGCTTAAAATTTAACCCGACCAAAAAGAACATTGTTGCGATGAAGCATAAAACCACTTTCCAACAGACAAAATGAAAACAATGCATTTCGATCTCTTTCGACATATGCACTGTGGAAATGAAGACCAGTTTGAAAGCGACGACTTTCGCTGAATTCAACAAAGATAAAACCACTGTCCATTAGATCAAAACAGTGCATTCCAATATTGGTCGAAATATGCAATATCTCTTTAAAGGCCTTCGATTATCATAAAAATACATCTCTTCTAAGATGAAAAATATTCAAATAGAAAGAAATGTAGACCAATCAGGTAACGATGACTTTATTACGCAGGAGCTGAGGCAAATATCCACCTAAAGTCAACGACTTCGATTGTATCTTGGATGAACGGCGACCTTTCGATGAAAGGGGGACCAATATTTTGACAGTTCAACCTCATCTGATCCGCATCCATGGACAGCAATGCACCATTAGCTGCGTAATTAATGAACCTACTTAGCCCTGTTCATCGGTACGATACACACATTTTCCTCAGTCTCCACTGGGGCGTGCATGCTCATCATTAAATACCAGGAGCTTCGGCAAAAGATATTATCCTCTCCTGATGCTTTTCTCGGCATTTAGGCAGTTGTTAGAATTTGGGGGAAAAAAGGGGGGATGGATAATTATGACATTTTGATACGAGGCCCACGGCATCCTGTCATAAAAATTCAAAGAATAGGGTTCAAATGCTTCGTGCAAGGGCTTTTCCACAAGCGTAGGGAGTCAATGTTTGTTTGTTTGTTTGTTTGTTTTTTGTTTTTGTTTTTTTAATGGTATCTTTTCAGGGATGATCTTGTTTGGAATTCTTTAGCCTTTTGAAGGCAGTTTGGCGTTAATTTTCAACTCTGTTTTCAAAATCCTTTAGTGTGAACACGAATATATGTTATAATTAATGATATCTCGACGGTTCCGTTTACGTGCTAAATATAGTTATCATGGTAACAGCACGGACTGCTTGGGATGCATCCTCTTACTCGGGCATTTACGTAATTTTAAGGTATAGAACAAAATGATTGCTAAAATCTCTCCATAATCAATCATTTATGTTCGCTGGCTATTAAAGAGCATGTGCCGAATTACTATCTGGGGAAGAACAATCCAGGAAAACAAAACAAGCAAGCAAACAAGCCAACAAACAAACAAAAACAAGATATCTTTTCCTTTATGTATTCATTTCAACTTCATATCAATTCCTCTACCTACATGTATATCTCTGCACACACACACGCACACACACACACACACACACATAGATAAATAAATATATACATACAGGTATACATATACAATAATATTATATACACATACCATTATATATTTACATTATATATCTACATATTTCATACATTCTGGATTCGACATTGAAGTTGGCACGGGGAAACTAAAAAGTAATTTCGGGCGACCAAATTTATGTATTGGTAGCCCAATTGGGTAAGTAATAATCAAAATTATTTTGGGCCACTACATATCTTTTCGGCCACCAAATTGTAAGATTTAAAGATTTTACTGGCCCAAATGGGTACCAGGCAAAAAAAAAAAAAAAAAAAGTCGAGCTCTGATATACAGTTCTCACACCAGAATAAGCCATTCGTTCCATTACACCTCTTATATGAAAATTCTCGTTAACTAAATCGATATGACGTTGTACTGAAAAAAAAAAAAAAACTCAAAAATATTTCCATTTAAAGGCCGTTGCACTTCGAGTATTCCCCGTCGCATACATCTGTTGTCCAATATCATGTTTATGCATAGGAAGGAAGAAAGCAGTGGCCATTAAATAGAGCCAGGGGTCATTTTGAAGTACACCTGGCGAAGAGCTTCAAATTTGAATGTGTCTGACCAATCGCATGGCGGTGTTGCCCATGTGTGTCTGGTGATATACAATACGAAATCATGCGAGACCATCTTGATCTATATATTTCGTACAATGTCTCCGATATGCGATGCGGCGTCGGGCTCTCTGCTCACTTGAGGAAAAGAAAAAAATCGCGCAGTTCACCAAAATAGGTGAGGCATCTTGAATGTTTTGTTTTCACAGAGTTATTGGATTTTTTGCCCGTCGCAACTCTTGGGTCCTTGTACATTATTCTTTGAGGTATTGTTTGTAGGTTAAGGGGCTTATGTTTCTCGCAAGGCTCATATCTAGGCGAGCATCTGGCGGACTGACTACGGTATTGGATTGGATGAGAATGCTATTTAAAATCACGAAAACACCGTCGTTTTATTTTCATTGTTCGCAATCACAAATAACGAAGGTTTTTTTTTTTTTTTTTTTTTTTCAGGAGATGGAATTGTTATGCCTTCAAAGTGGAATTATTTCTTTGAATCGAAATCCTAATCATAAATGAACATAACAGGGAAATTCCATCCTGATGTAACATTGCTTTGCATGAAAACAGTAAAATCAAAAAATGTAGAGCAGTGAAAATTTGTGCAAGAATTAAACACACAAAAACTCTATCAATATTTAAGTTTAGAGAGCATCAAGACAAATTTCACTGCATTCCGTTTGTAAACAAAAGTGACAATTTTTTTTTTCTCACGAGAAATAAAAATATTCATATCTGTTTTCGGCATATAATAAGACTACTACGTATTTGTATGTCCTCGTCAGCGGATATGTCTGTCTGCTGATGTGCCTTTTTTTGAGAAAAATGAATATTCTTGAAATTTTGTATCTATAGATTAAACAAACGAAGAGCTGCTTAACGTCTACGTCACACAGAGATGTCAATTGTCTTACTCCGTAAACTTTATCAGTTGATAACTTTTTGTGTGTTTGACTTCTTTCCAAAAAATTATCACTGATCAACTTCTTAGAATTGTTTGTGGTGGTTTTTTTTTTTTTTTTTTTTAAAGTTCATACGAAACATTATTATATCAGGATTGACTTTTCATTTAAGAATGGGCACGGTAACATAAGAAATAATGCGTTCCCAGAATAGCCACGGAATTACTCATAACTTAATATTGATAAACTAGTCTGCTTGCTGATCTTTTTTTTTCCAAATAGATAATGATAAAGAACCGAAAGTAATAAAAACTATATAACATGGCGATAAAAGAATTGCAGTTAAGATAGTGATAAAATCACATGATGATAATTAGTAATAATGAACGGTGACATTAAGCAGCTCTGTGTTTTAAATAACCCGCGCCTCGTTGTAGAGACCTGTGTAATTGTTACGTGGAAATGCTTCCCCTCGTGCGACAAGGCCATGGGATGTAAATCACCGCTGCCGGAACTACATCAATGCGCGACATGCTTTCTGAGGCACGTTCCCCGATGATACCGCGCTTGTCGCGTCCACACTCATTCCTGGATTTCTCAAGACGTGCATAAGTCATTGCAAAAAATAGTCCTGCGGCACTGATATAACTGACACGGAAACTCTAAGCCTTTTTATCCATTCTGACAAGAAAGAAAACAGCGTTCTTCTAGGAAGAAGGTTATTTCAGTATCCACAAAGCAACTGGAGAAAGCACCGACTGAGTGAAGATTTTTAGAGAAATGAATTAACTCTTCAAAAGTGCACTTTAAGTTCATGAGCCACTTTCAAAGCCCGACGATTGGTGGTGTACGCAAGATACAACCGTCTTAGTCACATAGCTGTGACGTCACTGTGAGAGTGCTTTATAATCATACAACCACAAAGTAGAATTAATGATGTATATAATGTCATATTATATCGAATGAAAGAACCTTATCACTGTTCGAGGCTCTTGACACGACTGACCAAAAATATATCATTGTTGTATACGCTATTTAGGACGAAGGATATTTCATCGCGTAAAGACAGACATAAGACTATACATACTACTTCGACTTTATTGTCTTTTTGTACACAGTGTTCATACAACAGATGTTAAAATACTTGCAAACACACGTCGATTGTGCGACGACTATTTTACGTATTAGGCCTATATCAGAGGCATGGAAAACGACTCGGAGACATCACGTTTCATTTGCAAGCTCGTCATTACATCAATTCACGGTGATATCATCAGTGTAATGTTGTTCTTATATGTTACTTCGTAAATTAAAAGCAATGCTCTCTTCTTGGGTAGCTTCTTTGGACCCCATGGAAGACCAGCTATTGCAGCTGAATATGGGCTATCCAGCCATCTTCTCAGATGGAAATGAAACAAACAAACAAAACAAACAAACAAACAAACATCTGGTATATATTGCAACTGATTGACAAATTGCCCTACATCGACGTAAATAAGCAATGAATTGATCACTGTTTTAGTAGTAGCCATGATAAAAAATATAAAAAAAAAATCATGGGCGTACATACTCGAGCAGGATTCGAACCTACGACCTCCTGATCACTGGACAGGCGTCATCTCCACTATAGCAAATTAAAAGGGAAATAAAAAAGAATCAAAACCAAAAGCAAGAAATGTCGCATGTGACACCAAGCTGATGCTGCTCTCCGAGTCGTCGTACTTGTTTGTTTGTTTGTTTGTTTGTTGTTGTTGTTGTTGTTGTTGTTGTTGTTGTTGTTGTTGTTGTTGTTGTTGTTGTTGTTGTTGTTGTTGTTGTTGTTGTTGTTGTTGTTTGGGGCGAGGGGGTTTGCATGAAAAAGTCTAACTAATTTCCGAATTAGTTAGGGCTATATTAAAACGTATTCATTTGTTTATCCTGTGCCCTTATCTCAACTAATGTGGTATTCAGTGGGGCACAGATCATATTGAAATTTGATGTGAAATGTGAAATGTGAATGAAACCTGATAAAGAATCGATTAAAACAATATAGAAAATATCATTTGGCATAACAATGACCGTGATGACAGAAAATAACAATAACTCCACTGGGAACAGTAATTCTTATGACAAACCAAAAAATGATAATATTGCTGATAAGATCTTTTCGATTGTGTTGCTTATGATGAACAGAAAAAAAAAGGTGATACAATCTACGTAGGAAGGAATACATAGCCTACACAATATATGATTACAATGAAACAAAAAGATGAGAAAAAAAAAGAATTACACAATGCTCTATTTGACTGAATCGAATACAAAAGCAGTAAAAAGCAGAGAGAATTTATTTTTGTTTCTGGGATAGAGCGCTTTGAGAACCTATTTTTGTGTTATTGTTATGCGTTTTGTATGTATAGGCTATGTGTATGTAACAACATTGATACCAAAGTGGATTTAGCGCCATCTTTATTGTCTTTAAAGTCCATCTTTATAAAGAGTATTCACTTTCCAGTAATATATCACTTCTAATATAACAAAATATAATCTTGAAGTTTTGATTAAAGACATTCCATATTTGCTTATTATTTTGTTTGATTTTTAACACCTTCAGTGGCAAATATCTCAACTTAACAAAGATGGGATTAGCTCGTTTTGCTGTAAGACCCTTTATATCTATTTGAGTGTAAGCGTTCAGTCAGCAAAGCTTGTTCTGTTATTCTAAAGGTAGATCGCTCATTACATACAACGGCAACCTCATTACCATCGTCTCACTGCAGAAAATGCCTTGAAAACCCATCCGACAATGCCTTGAGGAACACATCTGCCTTTACTCAGCATGCGCTCTCCGAGTGTTGATAATACAGAATATAGAGCGAACAAAATACAGCTTACTACCAACAACAACGACAACAGCCAGCTGAAAGCTGTACGCCCGCGTCTGGGGAACTAGAGCTGGGTCTTGCGCCCTTCGAAGTGGCAACTTTAGGACAGCTTTCTCCACCTGGCGCATAGAGGACGTCGGAGGAGCCACCATGCATATCAAAGAGCGCATCAGGGCGAGCCGGGAGATGGAGACAGCGTCGGAAGTCTGTGAAAGGCAGTGGCGTGACCATGCTATCTTCGTTGCCTACTATCTACCTCTTCCGTGCATATCTCTCCCTCTACTTCTCTCTCTCTCTCTCTCTCTCTCTCTTTCTCACTCATCTATCTACACTGTATATATTTATCTATCTATCCATCTATATCTATCTATCTACCTATCTATTAGATTTTGTATATTCATTTATCTATCTATCCATCTGTATCTATATCTACCTATTATATATATATATATATATATATATATATACCTATATCTATTATTTGCATATCTATTTATCTCTTTATCTCTCTATGTGACTCTTTCTCTCCTTATGTATGTAAGCATGTATAGTATCATGCATACATTTACGTACATAATACTTTATTTAGGTATGATGAAGGAACGTACACTTAAAGGGATCGTATAGTTTTGGTTGAGATGGGATTAAGGTTTTAAGTTTTTGTGAGAAACAAAAAACCGCTTAGCTTATATTAAATATTAAAGAGCTTACAAATCTAAGAGGAATGCAAAGTTTATTTGATGAAAATAGTTTTTGAAATTGCTGAAATATAAAAACAAAACAAAACAAAGAGGTTATAATAAAAGGGGAGACCCACCTTTTACAAGGGTCACTTTGTTTTACTTTGTTTTTGGATATCTCAGTAATGTCAGTGATTATTTTGTCGACTGTTTCTTAGAGTCGGTAATACTGTACACTTTACTGCACGAAGAACGAATGACTAAAGAAACAAATCATCATTTCTCGACGAAAACACCTTCGCAGTTGTTGTAATCATTGAAATCCAACAAGTACATTATTAAATGCTGTTGGATTTTCCAGTTACGCTGGCCCAAAAGTTTATCTAGAAAGACCATTGTCATGTTGTAAGAATATAAAGTGGGCATGCTGGACAAGAATGGTTTGACAAGGAACTGCGTCCCTTTTTTTTATTTCTTTAAACGAGATATGTTGAAGATGTAAATCGAAGTTTAATGATATTAGAAAAGAGAATGGTGAAATGAAATGCTGTAACTAGTGTTCGAATCTTGGCGAAATTTATTATAGATATCAGCAGAAAAATTTAGTGAATTAAGGAATAAAAAACAGTGTTATTCGAATGGAATGACAATGGTCTTCAAAGAACGTATGAAAAAGTGCCACGCTTTGGAATCTGAGTATTCATTGAACAAATTAATGTGTTGAAAAAACGAGTTCATCAGCGACAAATTTCATTGTTAATTTCAAGGAAATTATAGGTATATGAAGAGTAAAGAACCTACATCCATCAAGCTTTAAAATCTATTTTGTTTGTTCATTTTGAGGAACATTATTGTCAAGTGATATCACGGTATTGTATAGAGTGAAAAAGAAAGGACATGTCAGGGGTGTTCTGAAAACATCATGTTCAGATGTTATACCATCGGGGTATAGTCTCCTTGATTACATCTTGACATTTTGCAGGGATCCTGGGGATGCCAGCCTTGTTCACAGCATTGCAGTACTGAGGGCTGTAAAGGGATATTTGTTTTGGATTTTTTTTTTTTTTTTTTGCGGGGGGGGGGGGGACAGTATCTTTACTTTTCACGCAAGACACATGTGCAGTAGGTCCTACTGTACATGTAGTACATTTTGGGAGAACAGCATTTAAATGAAATCTGCAGTATTTTGGCAGATATATAACAGTGCAAAATACTACAAAAGTAGCAGTTGGCATCTCCGATTTCGTGTCTCTTCGTAATTCAGTCTATTTGTGCATTTTGTCTGTTCCGCTTTATTTTCCTTTTTCTCATTCGAGAATTCTGCCACGCATTCATGTTGTTATTGTCGTTGTATACAACATATTCACCATGCGAGTCAATCACCGTGATATACTAGTGCATTTTTAAACTCATTTCTAGTGAAAAAAAAAAAAATCTAAGGGGTTGCGGAATTGCAATGAGGACAGGATGTGGTTTGTAGACAAGGTAGAGAAACCCGATGATATGAAATTAACGAAGTGCCACTAGAGAGCATGTACAATCAAATCATATGAGCAGAGCGTTGATGGACTCAAGCTAATGATGAGTGAGGTCGTTTGTTTATCTTAGCCGGGCATTATTTGTATCCATATCGCGGGAAGCGGAAATTTACGGCGTTAATTTCAGCGAAGGTATGACGCCTTTTGCACACGGCACAACTCGAGTGACTCGAGTATAATACTGTAAGTTATCAATGATCTATTATACTGCACGACGTCCCATAATGTCTTTCCTGATTTCCAGGACGGGGGGGGGGGGGGGGGGGGGGGAGGCGAACAAAACGAAGGTAGGATATTATAATAATCATATTGTATTGGGGATGGGGGGGGGGGGTTAAATCGCCATTACAGCAGTACATGTGAATTCAGCTATCCTGCCTACCTGGGAAATTACGGAACTTTCGCTACACGACGGGAAGACCGAGAGGACGTGGAAGCAATCAGCAGCTGTGACAGTCCCCGCATTCGGACTCCCGTCCCCATTTCCAAGCACTTTCGCTTTTCTGTGTGAACGGAGCCGTAGCGAGAAGATCGCTGATCGGATGTCTGCTCAATCGTCCAAAATCGGGACCGGACGCTGTTTTGGTTGAGAACCGTTCTCGTTTTCCCCAAGGACGGGAGGTTTTTCGGATTTTAGCATGCGCAGAAGCGAATTTTGCACACGTCACACACGACTATCGGCCGCCTCGTGCTTCAAAAGTTCCCTATTTTTCGATCAATTGTACACTTGTATCATTTGTTTGAAATGTCATCACAAAGTCTTGCTTCTGTGTCATCACGTGACCATTATCTGGCATCTGCAGATGATGTTTATTAGACCCTCTGATGTCGGTCTACATGTCAGCAAATAAACTACTGTAGTCATCAATCAGGTGTTCAAGTACGCGTATCTGGCAAACATCCAAACATACAACACTGCATTCATCTTTCGTCTGCTCCTTCTGCGTTTTACTTGTGAAAACGTTTGAACGATTCTCAGAAATCTGAAGATTACTCTTTGGGGGAATGTAACAAACACGGTAAATCTTTTTCTCCATCTCTCTCTCCATGTAAATGATAAATTTTGTCTCATACTTTTCTATATCCACACGTATATCCGTATATCAAGTGTCCAATTGGCAATTTAAGAGGCAAATTTTAATAAAGTTGTTTACGCTATGGAAATAGCGTTACTTAGATATAGAACTCCATTGAACTTGTACAACGTATAAACGTCTCATACATGTACTATCTCAAGATTGAGAGCATACTCATTCGTATCATGTGATATTCAGAGTATGTACATTGTATATCTGAAATGTGTAAGTTTTACAAACTTTTTACACCTTACAGCACTTCGTTCTCAATATTTACAATGGTTTTTGCATAATTTGTGTGAAGTAGGTCAGTCCATTTTGAATTAGTGGACACATTGTCTACATAACATCTTGTTTCTGCCCCCCCCCCCCCCCCCTCCCGAAATCTGTGTGAATGTTATGAAATTATACAATATGAATATATCTATATATATATATGAAGAGTAATGTTCGCAAAAACCCATAAGTCCATTTTTGAAGATTTTGAAGTACGGTCGCTGTGATAAAGTACAAAATAATACCTTTTAAACGATATATTGGTCACTACACATAGAGGTACATTTTTGAAGTTATGGTCAAAAGAAGCAAAAATTTTCTTATTATTCTCTTTATTTTTCATGACCTTCAATCGCAAATATCTCCATTTGGCAAATATGGATTTATCGGTTTTTGCAAACAAACTCTTCATATATATATGAAGGGTTTGTTTGCAAAAACCGGTAACTCCATGTTTGAAGATTTTGAAGTGCGATCTCTGTCATAAAGTTCAAAATAATACCTTTTAAGTGATATATTGGTCACTACATATAATGGTATATTTCTTTAAGTTATGGTCAAAAAAAGCAAAAATTTTCTTATTATTCTTTATTTTTCTTGACCTTTAATCGCAAATATCTCCATTTGACAAAAATGGACTTATCGTTTTTGCAAACAAACTCTCGTATATATTATATATATATATACACACACACATATATATATATACATATATATCTATATATATATATATATATATATATATATACACACATGTATATATACATATATATATATACATATATATACAATCGATATTCAAAGAAAGACAGAGATTTGTGATTCATGTCATTCATTCATATGTACATGTACTATGAAAAGTAAGCAAATTTAAAGAATTTTCGTATCAAATTGAATTGCATGCAAACTTGCGAAAGCAAGGCAAGACATACACTTGTATTCATGAATATGACATGAATATGAAATTTCATTACATTTTCCACTGAACTTTTTTCTCTCATTCTTTGCCCTACCTCATCAACTCTCCACACAAAACAACTTCTCATTTTTTTGTTTTTAAAGTGAAGTAATGGATGGAAGGAACTGACTGTGAAGTCTTTAGTGGTGCCACAATGGTCTTGTAGACCTTCGACCTTCAAAGAGGTTCATCTGATTGGTAGATCTCTAATAAAAGAGAATTTGAAGTGTTTGTTTGCAAAAACCGATAAGTCCATATTTGCCGAATGGAGATATTTGCGATTAAAGGTCAAGAAAAATAAAGAAATTAATAAGAAAATTTTGGCTTCTCTTGACCATAACTTCAAAAATGTACCTTTATATGTAGTGACCAATATATCATTTAAAAGGTATCATTTTGTACTTTATGACAGAGACCGTACTTCAAAATTTCCAAAAATGGACGTATCGGTTTTTGCAAACAAACTCTTCATTTCATTAGTCCACAATCAAAAACCTACATTGTATTTACCTTGTGTGAGCTACATGTATCTCCTACTGTTTTCTGCAGGCTACTTCAGACTGGCATTGACTTGCCGTAGATGGGGTATCGGCAGTCTTACAGTCCGAGAGAAGGGGAATGTACGCTGAAGATAATTTGTACTGCCCCACATCACGATTCATCATTGTGTTCACGCCCCCAGCTGGATGGGAATAGCTTCTCGGATAGCTGATACCCCATCTACGGCGAGTCAATGCCAGTCTAAAGAAGCCTGCAAAATACAGTAGGCGAAAGTTCACACAAGGTAAATACATAGGTTTTTGATTGTGGACTAATGAAATTTGCTTTTACATGTACGTGTATTAGGTCTTGTAGACCACAGGATATATGTAAGATGTCAGAAGAATGGAAATAAAACTGAATGACAATGAAAACGATACCTTCAATTGAGACAGTGTTTACAAAATACATAGGTAACTTTTTTATTATGTCACAAAGTACATGTATACGTATGTACATGTATATGGCTGATACAATCGTAAGCGTACAGTACACTGTACTCTAAATATACATGCCGTTATGCTATAAACACACTGCTGCTATGTACGATATTCACAAATTAATTACATGTACAGCATATTTTCTGCTTCATGAAGTCAAGGCTTTGAATACCGAATATCACACAAACAAGAGCACAGTACAATTTACATACATGTCACATCTAATATTCTCAACTCAGCAAGCTACCCTTCTTCCACGGGTGCAGACTTTATTCGAGTGAGCATTCTCATGCATTTTCTTTCTGACCATGTGTGATTCGTTGGTTATATTTATCTTGAAAGGCGGTGACATCATCAATCCAATATTTGTGTTGAATTTCACAACATACCACATTCTCTAGATTCTAACGACACTGTGGATATAGCCATCACTTTGACGTTTTCATTGACAGGTCTCCAGTGCAGAGTCATTCATTTCCGCATCCATGGAAAAGTTCTTTTCAAAGAGATATGTCAGGAAGTTACAGAAAGGAAAAAAGAACTTTAAGTTGATGACATGCCTTGTAGAGGTATTAGACAATACATATCTAATATCACTGAACTCTGCTTTTCCCACATACCCACACCCTTCCAACTATGTCAAGTAAAACTATAATGATTATCTTCAAGACACCAACATCCACTTCGGAATCAGTATTTTTTTCCTGTTTGCACACAGTGTACAACCAATAAGAAGTAAAAGACTGGTAAAGAGACTACTCAGAGAATTTCTACAGCATCTCTCTCATATTCATGTAGGCCTGTCAATGACTTCTGGCTGAAACCAATTAAAGGACAAGTTCACCTTCATAAACATAGGATTGAGAGAATGCAGCAATATTAGTAGAACACATTAGTGAAAGTTTGAGGAAAATTGGACAATTGATGCAAAAGTTATGAATTTTTTAAATTTTTGTGTTGCAACTGCTGGATGAGGAGAATTCTAAGGCTCCTGATGTCATATGAGTACAACAGGATAAAAAAAATGTAAAGAAAATTCAACATATTTTCACTTTTTTCGCATAATAAAAGAGCACATGACTTGCCTTTTTCTAAAGGCAATGGGAATAATATTACCCATAACATATGTCAGTAACGAGTCAAGGGAATGTGTACTTTTTTCAAAAGATGAAATTTTGTGAAATTCTCTTTATATTTTCCTATATTATTGTACGCATGTGACATCATACACTGCAGTAATCTTCTCGTCCAGCGGTGACTGCACAAAAACTTCAAAAATTCATAACTTTTGCACAGATTGTCCAATTTTCCTCAAACTTTCAATGATGTGTTATACAAATATTGCTACATTCTCTCAATCCTTATGTTAATGAAGGTGAATTGTCCTTTAACTCATTCTGAAATTTGATTACAGTTTGAAATTCCTCCCACATTACATTTATGTATTAATTGACTATTGACAAATATGAAACCATCATTAATATGAGTGATGTCGGCCTTGATAACAAACAAAAACACATTAATGAACCTTAATGCACAATGAAAGTTTCGGCTGCAATATTTGATACAAAGTGCCCTGTGGACTTCCACAGAGCCACACATGTTCAATTTCGAGATATTAAATTGACATGCACATAAAAGGCATTTCCCTTCACAGGAAAAGTATTTTGCTGAAAAGACTAAAATTTACATACATATCAATTTGCCAGTGAAATATGTAATAAGATAAATATTTTATATTCCCACAAAATCTCCTCAATATCACCTCAGTAACATCGAAATATCCATAGAACTGCTAGATGCTCTTGTGTGTGAACAGTAGCAAGGCACCTGAACGGTGCTGAAGATTCTAGTATGTGAGCAAGTGCTGTATTTTTCCAGTTAAGCAGATACATGAGTAAAAACAGAAAAACACGCAACAAACAAGACAAAACAAAATCCCAACACAACTTAGGTGTCTTTCTTGGCAGACTTGTCCTTCCCCTTGGTCTTCCCTCTCGTGATTCTGGCCTCAATGGGTGGGATCACCCGCTCAGCAGTTGAAACAGAAATGCCGGACTCAGACACAGGGGCAGGTGTCACAGGGGTCGCAGAAGCTGTCACTGTCGGAGTAGGAGTCACA
Organism: Diadema setosum; assembly: GCF_964275005.1. Taxonomy (NCBI): domain Eukaryota; kingdom Metazoa; phylum Echinodermata; class Echinoidea; order Diadematoida; family Diadematidae; genus Diadema; species Diadema setosum. Next base: position 19,743,823 of record NC_092690.1, on the reverse strand, counting down.
GCTTCAGAGGGAGGGGCGAGGAGAGCAGAGGAGACGGTTGTGGAAGTTGGCAGAGGGGCAGCTGTGGGCAGCACGGTGGTAGTCTCAGGCGTGGGGGGCACAAAGGTGGGCCGGGTCTGTACCTTCCCTGCCTGGGATCGAGGAGGAGTCTTGGGAGCTGATGATGTCTGTGGAGGTGGTCGGACAAAGCTTGGTGGAGGATGAGGAGGCGGAGGCGGTGGTGTGGGCGGAGGAGGAGCCCCGGGGGTCGGGAAAGGCGGGAAGGATATAGCAGCCATGGGGTTCTGTTTCAGATTCGCTATTATACTAGCTATTGATGATGCTGACAAGGGTGTGGTCTTGGCATCAGTAGTGAGGGTCATAGGAGGTCTGGACAGGGCAGGGGATTGCGTTGACTGGGCAACTGGAGGTAGAGGCCCACCCGCTGTTCCCATGTGGGATGCCACAAACACTGAGGCAGGGATGGGTGCAGCAATACTTTGGGGAGGTACTGTGTGCTTGGTCACTGATGTGCCAGAACCCGTTTGAGAAGTTCCGGGTAGCTGCTCTATAATCGAAGGGACGGTGTTACCCAGTGCCAATGATGACATGCCTTTGTGCTGTGTGGCAGGAGGTGTGGCGCTCCTGGACTGTGCTGCGGCAAGAGCACTCCGTATAGTTGCTGTCACGATGTTCGGAGGGAGTGCCGGTGATCCTCCCCTTGCAGGAGCAGCAGTTGTCAATGTGGTGCGCGTCGGTGATTGTGAGACGGCAGTGAGTTGTATTTGCACAGGCTGGAGACGATGGCCCATGGGCTGGGAGGTGGCGGCAGCTGCCACTACAGAAGCTTCTGTGGATGCAGAACTTTTGGCCACTGTGACTCCTGACCTTGGCGGCTCGTTGGGTACACCCGACATGGGCAACGACATAATGTTGGAGCCTGGTGGCATTTGGAAAATGACCCCCTTTCCATCTGTCAAGCTCGAGAGAGGGATTTGGCCTCCAGGGAGAAAGGGACTCGTTAAGAATGGCAGAGCCCCCTTTTGTATACCAGCCAGTCCTCCTGGACGTGCCCCAGGTAACAACACTGACAGCGGGACTGAGGTAAAGTCTTTCAGTTCATTAGCTGCTGCAGCCTTTTTCGCCTGAGCCAGTGCAGCCGCGGCCTGCCCTTGTGTGAATGCTCGCTTTGACCCACTTTTCTTTGAAGGCTTGCTCTTCCCGGAACCATCCTGTTCATCGACTCCAGCTTGGGAAGTCAACACTTTAATATCGCCTGCTTGCATTTTACTCAGATCTTCCGCTGCTGTTCCACCGTAGCCTACTTGCTGCTTCGCAACTCCGACTGGCATTGCCTTTATTGTAAGGGACTGGGATGCTTGGCTGGTGGAGGCCACAGAAGAAGCTGGTGATGATGCAGATCTTGGTCGGTCTATTCCCAGAGCGACTGGCTGGACTACAATTTGACCGCCCTTTGTGACAGTTGTTAAGCCAATTGTCTGATGGCCGAAGGTGTGCTGCATACTCGGAACGGGTGATTTAGTGCCACTGACGGTAGGAGCTGAGGCCGGCCTGCCCTTCTGAGCTTGAGAGTTTGTCAACAGATTTACCATGGAGAAGACAGATGACTTCCTGTTGTCTTTCATCTTGGCATTACTCTGCTTGCCAGGTGTCAGAGTTCCTGGGGTGTCCATCTTTGAGACAGTAACAGAAGCATTTGACAGGGACATTCCGACACTTGCCAAAATGCTCTTCACTGTTTGACCCTTGAGGGCGCCGTGGGGCAGAGTAATGGTAGAGTGCCCCCTCGCCTGTTGCCTGCCACTCTGCAGTGCTGCCTCTGCTCTCTTAAGAGCTAGAGCTTCACTGACTGTTGTGAGCTTGGTAGCACCAATCGTCAATGGACTTGGAGTAGCCATGGCACCTTTACGAGGTTGCTTCACCACGCCTTGGCTAACGGTCACTGCACTCGGAGTAACGGCAATGGTAGCTCCACTTTTGGCAGCCTCCGACAGTCCACCGAAAGAAGCAGCAAGGTCTCCAATCTGTGGAGAGTTAACTCTCTTTCGCCCGCCACTTCCACTCCTTGCTCTCTTTTTTGTCTTTGCACCTGATGGAGTAATCATGACTACCTTTCCGTCCGGGAGTGTACAGGGAACTGACATACTTTTCATCAGGGTGCTGCGGAGCACCTCGGAATTGGAATCCTTGCTGGCTCCAAGAACTTTAGAAACAACATCACCAGAGCCTCCCGTCGGCCCTTGCGAAGCTCCACCCAGTGAATGTGGAGGCAAAGCTGTGTGCAGCAGGCCGCCCTCACCGATGCCTGGGGAGCTCTTGGTCGCTAATAGCTGTGCCTTGATAAAGCTGTCACTGCTGGCACCAGACACCGATGCAGGAGTCTGGTGCAAACCTCGGAGAGCAGACTGCAAGGAGCCCATCTTCTGAGGGCTGATAAGGAACGGGGCCTGGCTGAAAACGGTTCCTGGTAGCACCTTTCCTCCGCTAACCGTGGACGCGAACGAGCTGCTCGCACCTTGTGGGTCACTCTTCCCGCCAGAAGTGACCAAGCTCCCAGCCCCACTGTCTCCTCCAGTGAGGAAGCCACCCACCGGATTCGTCTTCATGAATGCTGGACTCTTCCGACTCTGCTTTGGGCTGGCCGCTCTGCCGGGTGATGCCTTGGGACTGACCACCTCTATGCTGAGGCTCTCGCTGCTTGTGTCGCTCAGAGCAGAACCAGGTCTGGACGTCGGGAAACTGATGGGAGAGTCCCTCATACCAGTCTGGAAGTAAATGAGCATAGAAATCCTTAAGAACCACATTCTACGACAAGTATGTATGTAAAAAAAGTAAGCGACTATTCACTATTCAGACCTGTCTTTAAATGCATGAATAAATAAACAATTAAACATCTCTCATCAATTAAAAAAAAAAAGTACAAATGCTGCCTGATTAACGATTAGGAAGACATTTTATCATATCATCTGCTAGTATGGTCAAGCAACAAATGGCTAAAAAAAAGTCTCTGGTGAACACATTTTCTGTGTCAGCATTCAGCATCATTATTATAGGTACAGTACTATAATCATAAAATAATCTTTACTCTCTTTTCCATGGTTACTCTATAAAGTCCACGCGGAGTGGATCACAACAAGCTGAACACTGACTGATAAACAGTTCACTTCTGGAGTTGACACTATATTTCCTTTTTACCACCAACTCCATACTAGTAATACGCCCCTTGAATGAAGACAGAGCAGGGTCAGTATTATCACAAAGCTACAAGGTTTAACCATCTTACCACCATCTTGGGAAGGAGTTTTGTCTGCCGTGCGATGGACTTCCTTGCCTTCACTTCAGCTGCTTGCTCCTGGTGCAACCGTTCTAGAGGTCAGACAGAGCAAACAAAAGTACAGTCAACATTGCTTTAATAAGCCGACCTTGCATAAGTCAAATAATCACCTAAGTCGAAGGTCTTTTCAAGTCTTCTCCCCTTTAAGTTTTACTGATTTTAATCCCTCATAAGTGGAATTTTCTCTAAGTCGAAACGATTTCTTCAGTCTAAATAAATTCGACTTAGGCATGGACGACTGTACTGCTGCATAATAACTCGGTTTTGTCATGTCAGTCAGTCAAAGATGAATTCATACTGAAACCACAAAAGAAAGGAGTGCGCACATGTACAGGTAGTCACAATCTTGGTCACTTTACACCACTGTTTAAAAAAAAAAAAAAAAAAAGGTGTACTTCGGAGATTCATGACTTCATTTACATATCCTTCACACCCAAAAACTCGTCTTTAGTATACACAGTAGTGTTCACCACTTATTACAACTTCTCCATATGTAATGATTTTCATTTGTTCACGGTTAATGCGGTTTACACAAAAAGAACTCTTCGCTTCTGCTTTATCACTGTTTGGAATTCCATAAGTGAGATTTGCTGATGTTCAAACTTAAGGTTATTCAAAAAATCTTTCACAAATACTCTCTTGCTTTGTCTGATGTTTTCACCATCTCTCAGAGTCGTGTGTGTGATATGATGTGTTCTGTATCATTGCACATGTATTAATGTTACACTGTATTTGTTGATTGTGCCTACTGCATATAATGCTAATGTCTAAAGGACTCGTTCTCCCATGATGCCTCTGAGCCTGTTTTGCAAAGTTTTCTGTTTATTTTACATTTCACATTAATTTCAAACAAAGGCTTAATTTCAGATTGTAAGAAAGAGATGATTAAGTGTATTGCATGCTTTGTATTTGTTGTATATATTTTTTATTAGAACTGGAAAAGAATAAATGAAAGGAAAGGAAAATGTTGTTTGTATTTTTAATGTTACAACTAATACTACTACTACTATTTTTATTTCACAAAAGCAAGATTTTTTATAGCAGCAAGATTATGATTTGTGTTTCATTTAAAAGATATACAAGTGGAAGTGCACATCCAAAGGTAAGGTATCCTTGGCATGTGCTCCACTGAAATATGGACACTAGGACATAAAAAAAAAAAAACCTCTTCCATTTGCAGACTCAAAAATATAGGCACTGCTGTGACGTTTACCACTGCATGCCTAATTTGCTATCAAAAACGCATCCTGTCTCACCAAACTCTTCCTTCGTTCGGTCACGATGGAGGTAGATCCAGAGCTTTCTGTTGACGTCGTACTTGATGCACGGGTCCTTCTCGTAGTGAAGCCGATCGAGGGCGCCGCTCACGACGTTGTTGATTTGTACATCACTGGACTCGGCGAGGTACTGCGAATCTTTCAGGAGTTCGCAAACCGCTGCCCGGGTTCCTTCTCCGTTCGGTAATCGGGCAACTGCATCTCGTACTGGTGTACAAATATTTAACAAACCCAGTGATACCTCAGCAAATAACACTGAACTCAATTCTAACAGACACATTTGTATGGAGATAGCTAAACATGTCCACACGCTGTAGTATGTAGTAATGTGAAGTTTCATGTTTCCAGGTTAGTACGCCTTTACAGTGACGGGGTGATCGTACGCGCATAAATTGCACATTACAGTGTACTTGAATATGAGACCATTCTGAAGCAAATAATTTCAACACAAGAATAGATACATAATGTACTCTTAAATGAATCCCACAAGGATTGGAACAATCATCCCCCATTATTCCCACTGATTCCCACTGATCAGTTACTAGCCATCCCCTTTAACAACAGGAGGCTTCATTAACCAAGACCTGGTTCACTCTTTGTGTAATAAAGAGGTATTGCTTAACAACAGGAGACTTCATTAACCAAGACCCTTATGTCAAAGTGCTCTCTTACAAGCAGGGATAATCATAATGGCTGCTGCCCTCATGATGTTTCAAACACTTAGCAAATGCCTCCCTACACGGCATAGAGTGACATCATACGTAATATACCTACCAAGAGACAGGATGGTGACGTAGGGCGGTCTGTCCGAAACGAGGAGGGCATGCTCTCGCGCCTTGTTCTGGGTGGTCTCCTTGCCGAACACGCCCTTGACCGGCCCAACGATGGCGCTGTAACCCGGCATCCGATAGACGAATGCCTTATGAGGCTGGCTGTACCTCTCCCTCTCCTTTAAGAAGTAGCAGAGAAACACATTTTTAGGGGGAAAAAAAAAAAGTAAAAGTAGATGTACATGACCATGAAAATTTCAAACTCCTTTGTGAAGAGAGACTACATTACTCTTTGCAGGGCTGCTGACTTTGCTACAAATAAACAAACAATATACAAATATACAGAAAAAGGACAGAAAATTATACATTGAAAGAAAAAAAAATCACAAAGTAATAATTCAGGTGTGAGTTATTATGTGTGTAGAAATGGCAAATGATTGAGGTGTGAGTTATCAGTGTGTTATTTAAGTAATAATTGTTTCAATCAACTTTTTAGGACTGGAAATCAATCCTTACATTAAAAAAAAAAAGAAAAAAGAAGGAAAGATAGAAGATAAGAATGGGCATGACAAAAACAGTCTTCAAAAAGGGCCAAAAAAATGTGCATTGGTGTGCTGTCAGCAACATTGCTCTATATCTATCAGGATATGACAATCAATAACCACGGCTTAGAAGGAGATAACCACATGTGCATAACTAAACTGGTAGCGACACACATGTTGTTTGGAGAAACAGAACTACATAAGCGGCGTACATGTGCAATCATTGGGCTGAATGCATAAAACAAGCAATTGCTTCAAGCAAAAGCACAAGCTCGTCTAGCAAAAGGTCTAGCTCAAGTAATTACTTAAATCCATATGTATAACCTTTTGCATATGCCAATACCTTTTGCTTGTCCCGCACAAGCAATTGCTTGCGTTTTCAACAAAAGGGATGTCACGCCTGTGCGAACACAAGAACAAAGGCGAGTGTGGCAGCATGTATTTGAAAGGGCAAGTGTGTGTGGAAACATTTCCTGACATAGCAGAAGAGCTATGAAATGCACACACAGACACATACACACACATCTATACACACACACGTATTACTGGCTGATTCCCATCACTGCAGCTTACAGCAGCCTGGATCTGCCAGATCGCACGTGGAGAGAGGTCTCCTCGCTCTCCACCGAAGTCAGATATCCTACCTGTTTTACACCACATTTTGCGTGCTAACCACTGGACATTCCCGTTGTTGAAATGAAAAAGTTTCTTACACTACTTATGAGTAATTTCTTGTAGATTTATACCACTCTTTCACAAGTGTGGTCTTTCTTTCATAAATATGAAAATGATACTGAAAAGCGAACGTTCCGGTTAAGCAAAAGCTCAAGCTCATTTTACAGAGCTTGGAAAATCGTAAGCAATTGCTAGCAAGAACTAGCAAATGGTATGATTTATACATATGTTTTTCAGCGAATGCTTGGTCACTAAGCAATTGCTTGCGGGCAGCAAGCAATAGCTTGTGCTTGCTAGCAAAAGCTTCTGCTTGCAAGCAATTGCTTGTTTTTATGCATACGGATACGAGTAAAAGGCTAGCACAAGCAATTGCTAGCGTTTATGCATTCGGCCCATTGCTTCTCACCTGTTCAGCGAAGCTTGTCTTGATATTCACTGCAGCAGACTTACTTGAGCTGATAATAAAAGATGAATAATGACAAAGCCTGGTAAATATCACATTATGCATTATGCCAGGCCATACAGCATCTTACCACATCGTCAAAGGACATGCTCCATTATATGTGACCCGCTACAACAAAAGGATCCGAAAGTCGGGAGAAGACAATTTTCTGAAAACGACATGACATTATTCCCTTGCTCTTCCACTTTAATTTCATATATAACATGACTCATGAAAGTACTCTGTTGCGGAGATATTGATGATTTTATTTGCGCATATCGAGTGGTTTAGGAAATCAGCGTTTCGAGAAAACCGCCTTTGAAGTTTTCCTTCCGACGCTATCATGATCAGAGGCAAGACGGTCTTCACCGCTTGAAAATAGAAGGTATGCTCCTAGCAACCTCCACAATGTTCATTCAAGCCTAGTGCCAACGGTCTACGCATGACCAATCAGTAACCAAGATGCCACGCACTGACCAATAAGATCACACCCTCGTTGCTAGGGGCGGAGTCTTGCTGTGGCGCTAAATCCAAATCTTTGGACACGTTTGGGTTCCGTTGAACATGTTGATTAAGTCAGAAAATCATGGCCCAGTAAAACGCTATTTTCTTGCCTTTCCTTTGACCATTTAGCTTCGAAATTTCGGCAGATGATAGATGATGCATTAGACTACAAAATTATGCAAAAAAAAAGAAAACGGATAGTTTTGTCCAATTTTGATGATCTGACCACAAACTCGATTTTCTCGACTCAGCCGTCAGCGACTTTAGGATCCTTTTGTTGTAGCGGGTCACATATGCTTTACAAGATCTGGTTTAGTTGTTGTTGTTTTTGATGTTGTCTGTCACAATTATGATGGAATATGTACACATTACAGAAGTACATATTGTCAGAACTTTTTATACCAAGTTTGATAAAATTCTGATACAAAAAATTTGGATCATTGGACATTTGGATTGGCAAGTGCACATATTTGTAAGTGGGCAAACAATACTCTACACAATATTTCAGACTCCTTTCATGACCTTTAACAGAGCAAAAAGTTTTTGTTGTTGTCATTACTGGGCAGGACATACTGTACATGTATAACATAAAAGACATCACCATTTACATCCAATCATCTTGTAATAATGGTAAATCAAGGTCTGAGTTCCAGTCAAGTACATACGACATTATCTTTTTCGAAGAGCAAGTGGACTCTCTTACTCTAAAGATGCGGTAGTGGTGCTGGTGCTACTTTCTTTGGGCTGCGGTGGTACGGCCCTCATGCCGGGCAAGGTGTCGAGCCACTGCTTAAAGAGGGTCACCAGCTCTTCTTCAGAGTCCGGAGGTAGCTCGCCTTGAGAGAGAATAATAAAGATGACATGATGGCTATAAAACTGCATGTGCTTTGATGGGAGGAGCACTTCATCTTGAAGATTTGCCTTAGAATGTGGTTCATCTCACTGGGCAACACACATATCATTATAAATAGTTTTAATTCCCAGATGCCCTGTGATATATCATTCATTTCTTCTTCTTTCAGGTCCATCTTTCACAACTGAAACATGAGTAACAAATGTCACTACTTGTAGCTTCATCTAAACCTACACCCAACCGGAAGATATTCAAGGATTAGCTTCAAGAAAGAAATGCTTCTAAAATGTAATACATCCGTTAAATTGCTTACAAAGTGACGGTGAAAATGTCCATGTCATACTTCACAGACCCTTTTGCGCAATAGGATACGTAGTTCACTGTTTTTGCGAAAAAGGGATCACTGCATATGGTACAATTCCTAAGTGATTCACTTTGCTTGTCATCACACTAAAGGCAACTTACACTTGATTACATCGAGAAATGATATGCTACTGTTTCTGCCATATCATTGTAGTCACAGCTAATACAGGATATTTTCAATCTTAACTTTACATATATTTTTTGTTACATCACTGAGGTTTTATTACCATAATAGGCTCTATTTGATGATGGACTACATGTACTTTGAAATGTTTAAAAATGACAAGTAGCCCATTTTGTGATGAAACTCTTTATGTACAGCAATGGAAGTATCAAAGTGCAATATATTGGATCATTAGTGAAGCACAAAGCATTTTACCCATTTAGGACCACACTCTCAAAAACAGCATTGACATTACAATGTATACACAAACACGTCGCAAGTGGTAACATCACAGCTAAGATCACGGAAGTAAAGGAGATCACTTCTCACTTCGCCACTGCCACATGTGCCTCTCCTCGTCGTAGCGAACCCGGGGGATGACCTCAGGCACGACGCTGATCTCGCCGTTGAGGAACTTCATGGCGCCGTCGACGACCTTGGCCCAGCTCGGCTGCAGGACAGCCCAGTTGCTGAGCATGCTGACAGGAGAGCGCTGCCAGTTCGCCAGGCTCTCGCGCAGCTTGCTGAGCGTCAGCCGGTGGTTGGGCGCGGCGCTGAAGATGTCCCGCACGAGACTGAAGAATGACGGATGGACCCTGAGTGGGGGTTTGATGTCACTGGACCTTGAACAAACACACGAAAGATAAATGATCCTTTATAATGTCATAAACAGTAAGATTCTGGTGGAAAGCTGTCGTGGCAGACCATGAAATCCATTAGTATCTGAGAAGGCTTACAAAGCTACCAACTTGACAGACATTTCAGCTTTTCAGAAAGCACTTCAATTTTTCAGATAATCAATTGTTTTAGATGACTGTCATATATAACACAGAATGAAGCTGTTTTCCAGTTGAAACCTCTGCCCCAGCTACACACTACCCTAAACATTTTCTCTATTTTCTTGGTAAAGGCAAAGACAATTTCTGTCATACACAGAGATTTTTCCCAGCAGCTGCCTCCTTTCTCTTGCAAATGTTTTTTCCATGACGCGAAGATAATACACTGAATTCTTTTACTTGTCCTATCACTAAAAACCAACCTGGAGCAGACCCAACAAACATTATACACACAAGTGTGAGTTTTAGGGCATCTGTCCACAAAAATTGCACTATATGTTCAAAACCTCAACCCTCCCTTTCAAAACAACAACAACAACTCACAATGAGGTGACAAGTGACGTTAGAGCTACTAGTACAATTTGTATACAGAGAATTCAAAATTATCACCCCCCCCCCCCCACACACACACACACACACAAAGATAATAACAAACAGACACAAGAAATACAATTTCATTATATTTCATGTTCAGTGTATCACAACTCCCCTAGTCCTCCAATGACAGGATTTTTCTGCCAGGTATCTTTCATGTCTGCTATGAATCACATCAAACAGTATCACTTCACGACCATCATCTTGACTGTCAAGAGTTTTACAATTAAAACAAAACAAACAAATCCCAAGGTCATTTATAAGATAAGTAAATATAAATCTTGCATTCACAGTTGATTTGATTTATTCCAACTTTTTTTCCCAATTTTGTTCGATACAGAGCTTATAAACACAACTGCATAACAATAAGTAACAATGATACAATATAGAGTATCTGCCAACAGGATGTCCTATCATTTTTCAGCTCCTGAAAAGCAACTAGAGGCCATCAACTTCCCATGGAATGACGGCAGTCAACTGTGGGTACACTGCTGCATCTACATTGTACTATATTAAAACCATCTACTAGAGGAGGTACATTGTATGCCAGCATTCTGGGTGAGCCCCCACTTTGCTTAGGCTTGCTGGAGAGGAGGCAGGGGAGGTAGAAAAGGATTAGTGCAGGGGGATACTTTCAATTTAAGTTAAAAACCTCACCAGCCCGCCACAAAGAAAAAACCCTGCTTAACATACTAGCCAGCAAGCTTGACGAAGGAAAGCGATGATATGTGTTTTTGATAGTATGGAGTAAACGGCAAAGCAGAGAGGGATGGCCATGTCATCTTCATGATATTCAAAAAAACTGCCTCATAAAGTAGTTAAAATGACTTTGTGGAAAATGCTTCCAGACCAACATGCTACAATGTAGTTGTCTGAGAAGGAGCACTGTTTAAGATTCCACATACACATACTAAAACAAACACACACAGACACAGACACAGACACACACACACACACACACACACACACACACATAAACATGTTAGTCACAACAACACTGTTTTCATCATTATTATTACCATCATCACAGACAATGATTAACAATGACAATAATGGTAAACCTTTCATGTAATTATTAATAGAAATTGATCCCTACATGATACAAGGGAAAAGATTTCTAACCAACACAATATGCCCAACTTTGGAAATTTGGACTTTGGTTCAGAATAGAATTACAGAGGCAAAAGAAAAAAAAAAGGGGGAAAAATATGTACTGTAAAACATCAAATTTTAGTGGCACAAAATTTTCATGAATTGCAGCTGATGGCCTTTTTCATGACATGAAATTTTCGTGAAGTACCTCTGGCATTCAATGCATATAGTGTAGACAAGATCTTTAGCGTGCATTTTAATTTCGTGAATCTTAACTCATGCGAAATACGCAAAATTAAAATGCACGCGAACATTCCTGGTTTTACAGTACATGCAAGTCTGAAAATTAACCTAAATTAAAAGCAAATAGCAAAGTAATAAAAACAAAATTTGATTATAGTATTAAAGAGGAAAGCTGCTTCACTTCAATATCAGCATGCTTATTTTGTAACAAATAGCAAAGCAGCAGTTAATAAAAAAAAACAGAGCACAGCAGAGCATAAGGAAGTAATGCTACGACAAGAAAAAAAAAGTTTCATTGTCAATTCTTGAAGCAAAAGACTGTGGCAAAGGGCAGATTAAAGGACGGAAGGGATATGTACAAGTATGGATGGTTTTTGCTGTAGGATAGTAGTAAAGGTATAGAAAAGGAACTTAAATAGGGATATAGATTGACAGTTTATATATGACATACTACCATTTTTCCTTTTTTATGATGGTAATTTTGCTGTACTATTTTCATTTCATTTGTTTCAATGAAAAAATGAAATGTGTGTTTTCAGTCATTAAGATGTTAATTTTTGAATTTGAAGTGCGGAAATACTACATAATATAAAGGTTTTTTGTTTGTTTGTTACGATGTACAGCAATACCAAATTGATAAGTGTTTCTTTATATTGTTTGAATGGAAGTGAATAAATAGAATTGGGGATAAAAAGACAAACAACTGGAAGGCAAGCTTTAGGGCAAATGTTAAATATAGCAATAGTTACAAACTACCATTCCACAGTGGATGTTGAAGACATCCATCCATTCCATCCATAAAGGTTAGATGACTGCTATTGGGGAAAGTCATTGCAATCTAATGCTAGACGGACTGCTAAAGTGATAATATTAACCAAATAATGTCTCAAAGACTACGGAAAATGTTACACAAAATGTTAATCAAATGTTATGTTATGTTATATTATGTTATGTTATGTTATGTTATGTTATGTTATGTTATGTTATGTTATGTTATGTTATGACATAACACTTGCTAAACCAAGTGCTATTCTACTAAACCATACTGTAAAGCAAGAAATTTTTGTGGCATGAACTTTTTTCCATTTGAAGTTGACGGCCTCTTTCACGGCATGAAATTTTTGTGAATTGCATAAAGCATAGACAAGAACTTTCATACATGTGCATTTAAATTTCACGAATCTTCACTATTGGGATATTCGCAAAATTAAAATGCAAGCAAACATTTTTGGTTTTACGGTATACTCCGCAAATTTCTTCAACCAAACACTACACTGGTGAATACAGGCAAGGGAAAACGTTATGTGACATGTTCCTGAGACGCAAACTCAAATACTGCAGCAAATGTCACAACTAAAGCTGACCTTGCAACTTTTTGATTGACAAATTGCCCTACATCGACGTAAATAAGCACTGAATTGATCAGTGTTTTAGTAGTAGCCATGATAAAAAATCATGGGCGTACATACTCGAGCAGGATTCGAACCTACGACCTCCTGATCACCGGACAGGCGTCATCTCCACTAGACCACCGAGCTTTCGCCCGACAGCAAGTGTTGGTTCTAATCCTTATAGCATGCAGCGGGTACTGCTTTGTTATTCAAATTCATGAAATTCTTCCGTCGAGATGTTTTCATTGCAACAGTTGCAATGAAAACATCTCTACGGAAGAATTTCATGAATTTGAATAAAGCTGACCTGATTCTTAAACGATATGCCAAATGGCAGCAAAATATTGAGAGCAAGAAAAAGTAAAGAAAACATAAAGATAAACCAAATATTACAGCAAATGATTAGTGAACCAAATGCTAAACTAAACTAAAAACATGCCAAATCAAATGGAATCAGAATAAGAGGGGGAAAAACAAGGAAAGTGAAAAGAGAGAAAGCAACCTATCAAGTCCCACAAACATCTTTTATTCGTGTTTATGAGTTGCATAAAATAGACTGCGTTAACACTTACCTCTTGCTCAGTCCTATATTGTTTATATAATTGTTTTTAGTTGCAAGATTTTCTTGTGTCTTTTGCTTGCTAGAGTCAACACAGATTCAATTTGGCAACGTATTTTATGAATACTAGAGTTTGTGTTTCTCTGTAATCTCTGGTTAATACTTTCTGATTTTGTGAGGAACAAATGAATTAAACAAATTTCATGTTCTTTCTTTCTAAGATATGAGGTGTGTTGTGAAATTCAGAGTAGCCAATTTACTGATGGGCAAGATGATGATCTGTGGCAAAATTTTCTACAAATTGGGGTTGTCAATTTAATAATATGTGACCGTGCATCACAAAACCAACAAAAAATCACACCAGTTGATTTTCCATAAGGACTCTAAAAGGGTGAAATGGGTCAACATAGTCAATCTTGAGATTTACATATATTCTGAAAGAACTGTTCTTCTTCTACATTGTCTTTAAGTTTGGGATAGAAATGGAAATGGAAAAGTGTGTTTTAGCCGTTTTTCAAGAACACTTTTCTCTTTTTGGGTAGAATGGTGTGATTAGGTATGTCTAACAGGCCCCTTTTCATTCCTAAAAGTCCTTTCAATGCACTCTTCACTCTCAACTCTATTAACTTTTGAAAGTTGAAAGATGGTATTAATCATGAGTAGAGTGTGCTAATAGAACCTGCTCAATTTCAGCTTAAAGGGACTGTACAGTACTGGTTGAGGTGGGAATTCATGTTTTGAACATTCTTAAGTGAGATAATGAGAAACTTCTTATGAAATATGAAAGAGCATGTAATTTTAAGAAGGATTCAACGTTTATTTGATGAAAATTGGTTTTCAAATGATAAATAATAAAAGGCGACATGCCACAACTTTATTAGGATCTCTTTGTTTCCCCTTGTTTTTGGATATCTCAGCCATTTCAAAACCGATTTCCATCAAATAAACTTTTGATACCCCTTAGAATTGCATGCTCTTTGACATCTCATAGAGTGGTTTCTGAATATCTTGCAAAATGTTAAAAGCTAAATCCTCACCTAAACCAGAACTGTACACACCCTTTAATCTGATAATCCCTTCATTGTTGTTGCTAGGGTGGTTTACATCTTTTTTTTTTCTTTTTTTTTGTCCCAGACATTGCACAGCTAGCACGGCTTGATGAAGATTAAGCGATTGAACAGACCCTACACTTTGGAACTTTTTTTCTCAGTTCACACTTTTCCAGAATGTGCGCTTTCTTTTTGATATTAAGATAGGTTAGGAGCATCGATTTGAATTAAGTTATACATCATTTAAAGCTTAAAGTCTACTCTTTCAGAATCTTCCCCTAACTAAAAATCCATGTGCGGTAACTTTTTGTTGCTTTTGTGATGCATGGTCACACATATGATAATGATGTGCGGCAAAAATTCCCTAAAGGGACTTGATGGGTTGCTGATGTAACGCATAAAGTGAACATAAAAAATTGAGAGGGAAATTGCAGAAGGCTTACAGAGACCATGTGGAGGAAACTGAGGAAGCGGGTGAGGGTGGGGCGGATGAGGGGAGGAGGTAATCATGGGCTGCATTATACCTGGAGTCTGGAGAGCTAGGGGCGTCACTGAGGGTCCCACAAAAGCCCCTAGGCATACATCAGGGAGGGAACAAAACAGGACAATCACAAATCAAAAAAAAAAAAAAATGTAGGATGCTGCCGATAATTTTTTTTTAATTATTATTATTATCATTTTTTTTTTCAAGGCAGAGGGCTGTCTGTGTATGAGTGAAAACAAAGATTAATACCAGAAAAACAACAAGAAGGTGATATGCACATGGTGGGGTGCAGTTACAAGTGTATGTGCCCATGGGTGTATCTTGGCAGCAAAAAAAAAAAGAATCATAAAAAGAAAGACGATAACCAAATAATCATCACATGCATGAGATTATGAAAATAGCATGACTTTTTTAATGTCATAGAGCACATCACAAATAAACAAAAATATATAATGTGATTATTATTTCTCACTATATACATGAAAATGATATGCAACAAGCACATGCATATGGCGTAAAATAATGGGTTGGCTGGAGCCGATGTGTGTGGTGCATTTTTTTTATCCTGATGAACACAAGAACATTAATGCCAAGTTGAATTCTTCCTGTGAAAGATGTCCACCTGTTATGCTACAGAAAACTATCAAAGGTGGCTACAAAATGCTAGACCTATGCCTCACCGTCACATAGTAACCACGACATGAATACACCATTCGTCATAAAAGAGCAGGATAGACAGACCAATCAAGGCAGCCTTACAGTGTAGAGGTCCTTGTTGATATTCTAAATTTAATACAGGAGAATGTACGATTTCATATGAAGTCTTGGTGTGGTTGAGAGAGTCAATAAACTATGAATGGAGGAAAGACTGTCTGTTAAACTCATGGTCAAATAGTGATTCATGAAAATCAAAAGCTCACAAAAAACATAACAGGTTTTACAGAATGCTAGCAATGATGTCCAAGCCACAGGTTATTTGAGATCTAGCAGCTGGACTTACATTGACCCGGCAGAGGCTGGTGAGCAGGTAGCAGGCGAGATGGAGAGGTCATCCCTGGTGGACAGGCGAGACTCCGGGGTGCTCAGGACGTCCACAGGCGAGACTCCCTCCAGGGAACCGGTGGAGATGGGCGTGGTCGGTTTGGGCGGGGCCACCGCCACTGCTGTAGCAGCTGCTGCTGTTGCAGCAGCCGCAGCCAGCATTTTCTTCTTCTTCCGCTTCTTCTTGTCGCGCTCCTTGTCCTTTCGCTTCTTGGCCTGCTTCGGGGGAGTCTCCTCCGATGCAGGGGGTACACCTGTCGCAAAGCAAGAAATTCCCTTAGTCCTTACAGCTTCCTGCTTCCTTCCACCTAACAAAATTCTTGCTGTTGATAGGCATTCACTGGCTGAGTGCATGAGCAGGCTGTATTTCGAAATCTATTGCCTTGCACTGTGTTATCATGTATCAACTCCGAGGTATGGCAATGCATTATACGGTTCAAACAGTACATCACCCATCCACTTTATTTCAGCATTGACATAAAACAATACCATGTGCAGTGGGCATTATGCAACTAATCCCACTTACATAAAGCTCATGGCAAGAATTTTTCATTTCAGTTTGATAGGCTAGAGAGTAAGGAGATACATTCAGCAGGATTGACCAGGAGAAAGGGCCCAAATAGCCTTTTCCTTCTCATGCTTAGCAGGCAGGAATGATGTGTTTTGCGATCCTGACTGATTGCCCTTTAATGCTGACTTCTGTCAAGAAGGACTGACTTGCTTAGTTCGACCCTTCATAGTGCGCTTTGTTGACACATGCTGGAGAGGTGCTCTTTTCGCCAACCTACTGGTGTAGATGCTGGGAACTACCTGTCAATATATATAAATGACTTTAATCACACAGATCCCTACTGTGTCATCCTGGCTCTCCTGTTGTACCAAGGCAAAGTGCTACACCTAAGTGAGCTTTCTACTTTCTGAGCAAGTTCAGATTTGGACAGGTACATTATATTACTGGATGCTTCTGGAAAAGCTTGGTACATGTAAGTTAAGCTGAGTGCCTAAATACACATAGGGTGAATGATGTACATGGCCTACCTGGTGGACACAGTTTCTGCAGTGGCTTTGGAAATGCCCGTGTGACGATGTCCATTAAAGTGATGTTCTTGGTGTTGAGATCCGGGTGTTTCTGCACAAAAGTAGGAGGCAATGCATGCAAAACTCACAACCTCTTCCTACGAAATACATATTCTCATTGAAATATCACTTCTTTACATGCAAAATAGTACAAAGGAAATTTCTAATCCAATGTGTAACTCAATCACAGCATTCAGAATCATAAAATTATAAGAGGTATCCAGATTTAGCTTTATAAATCAGTCCCAGTCATGAGGGGCATGATCAAACATGCCCCTCATGAAAATCTATCATACTTTCCACGTTCCATTTTCAAAGGTAACTTCCATTCTTACAAGAAAAGGTTGAGTACCATGTCTAGGAGTTTCTAGGATTTTCTTTACACAAGTTAAGCTTCAGCATTCCACAACTTTCCAATTTATACTTCCATTTCACTGAAACCCTTACCATGTTGTGTATCTAATTTCACTGAATTTACTACAATGAGAAGTGGAATTGCACTTTAAAATCTAATTTAAGAAGGTTGCAAGGTTGCCACGGAAACAGGAGAAATAAATCATCCACCTGGAGATGCTCATCCTCCATTCTGTCCTGGTAGTCCTCTAGCATCTTGATGTACTGCTGCTGGTTGATTCTGATTGGCTGGGCAGGGGTGGCTGGTGACCCCGCTCCTTTGACTAGGTGCATGGGTGGAAGGGGGAAGAGAGAGAGGGGGGAGAGAGGACGCTCAGAAATAACTTCATTGTTTGCTTTAACAGTATGTATTAAGTTTCCCACACACGCAAGATACAACTTGATGTGGCAGTAGATGTGACTAAAAAATCTTGTCTGAATAAGACATCGACAACCAAAGCCAAAGTGCCGTATATGAAGAGAGTCTGGCCAACTGCTAAATTGCGTGCTATGTCGTTCGTTTAATACTCATTGTATTAATCTTTATGCGTTAGAGGGTTAGCGTGTACATTACGACGTCACAATCAAAGCCAGCTAAGTAGAGCGTAGTTAACAATAGGCATTGTGTATGCCCTCTCTTTGGTACAGTAACAGCATGGCTCCCGGTATGCCACAATGTCAGATATTGACCAATCGCAGGCTTCAAAACTCATAGGCACAAAACCGAGTTGGCCAGAAACTTTTATGTACAGAAGATTTGTACTTCAAAAATAGAATAAACAGCACTCCCTCTAGACGGTTTTGTCATGCAGAGTGAAGAATTGTGCCATTGATATTGACTGTCATCTCAGTATTAACCCATAAACTCAGCATCCTAATAATAAATGGAAACATAGTACACATTTATATGCAGGCGCTCCTGGTATACATGTGAAGAGTTTGATCAAAAAATGGGTTAAGTGCCATTTTTTTAAGATTTTACAGTAAGTCTATCATCAGATGGAACAAAACAAAACCTTTCAAACGATACCTCACTTGTTGCAAAACGAGGAATATTCTTGAAGTTACGATTAAGAATATTCCTTATTCTGATAATATTTTCTTTGGTTTTTGGCAGGCTTAATCACATATCGTCGCTGGGGCGATAAGACCTCGTATCTACAAAATGTCAAATGTTCAGGAGAGCCAAAAAACATGGCGGCCAAAGCACTGTGGCGAATGGGATAGCCTTTCCTTTGACATGCCGTGGTGGCTTCATTTTTGGAGTAAGACAGTTGGGATTTGGACAGGACATCACTTAACCCATTATTTGACCATTAATCTAAAAAACTCATTTTCACCAAAATTGCAGATACAAGGTCTTATCACCCCAGCGACGATATACAGTATGTATCTATAATTGACAAGAATTGAATTAGTTTTCATGATGGAACTCTATATATAACTTGTGATAAGCATTTATTAGTACTGGACACATTCAAATATGAATACCTCATGCATCGAAGGTAATGTGTAAATCTAAAACTTTTCTATGACGCTCAGCAAACGCAAGCTTCTCCACAGCAAAATGGAGCTCAAGCAGAATGCAATAAACCTGCTTACACATATGCGTTGGGCGAGTAAAATGAATAGGTATTGGTACTTGGCAGGTATTTCCTGTTCAATGTGAAGATGAGGAAAACAATTTGCACTGCTTTGTTGTTGTTTTGTACAAGTTTAAAATTTGTACCTGTCTCAGCTATCGCCCCTTCTCCGATGGAAGCCGGCTTGGGGTCAAAGGTCGAGTGTGTGTGGGTTTCCTCCTGGCCGTCCAGCTCCACCGGCCAGTAGTCGGTCCACTTTGGCTCAAGCATGGCATCAATCTGCTGAATGTCCATGTGGCCCTTTTGATGACCATTCATTTCTGTGAAATATATTTAATGAAACACACATTTTTCAGAGTATTGCATCATTGCACTGAAAATCGCCTATATTTTTCACATCATTCACCAATGCACAGAAGAAAATATCGCATACAATTCATGAATAGTATCCATACTATGGTACACAATAACCTGAGAAGTCTATCTGCTGTTCTTCTAGAGTTTCCTGTGAGAATAATCCCAACCAATGATTCCGTTACCAGTTAGCATGGATTAGCATAATCGAGTTAAGAGGGACATAGCAGGAAATCAAGCCAAGAACCAGCTACCACTTGGACCGATGATGTTCAACAGGTAAATGTGAGATAACTCATAGACATAACATAGGACTCTCTACATAATGTGCATTATTAATAGCATTCACCAAAAATATTATCTTCCAAAGTTGGTTCTGAAAACTCTACAAACTAAATGTATTTATCATATGTATGACTTTTTGTGTGTGTTATCCGGATTATGTCATTACCCTAATGACTAAGGTGAGCAATACTAATTTACCTCGCAAAAAAAAAAAATAAAAAAATTCCTCTGAAGAACAAGCAGATATTGAAATGTACGTACCATAAAACTAAACGTTTTGTGAAAACATCAACTAGTATGGAAATATACAAAATATGCAAACCAAGACAAATACAGGATGAATATTTGACAATCAACCCGCTGCACAGTTCTAAATATTTGTCTACAAATCTCTATAAAATTCAATTGATCTGCGCATGTATTTTGTCACTGTCATTACAAAAACAGAGAGAGAGAGAGATAGAATATCTATATAAATATCTCCCTCACATGAGTGCCATTTAAGTCCCTCCATCCCTTACACCTGCCGACATTATCTATCTTACAAACAAATCATATGCTACAGCAATACCTACCTGGAGCAAATTCATCTTCATCGGACGATTCTGACAGCTGTAGATTGTGGAATAATAAGGGAAACGACATCTGAGATTGAATTGGGATTCCATTTTGATATCATATTGCTTTGTATGTAAACAGAAAAGTTGAAGTAGATCAGCGTAAATTTGAGAAAAAAAAAAATCACACACACAAGTAATATGAACTGTAGAAATTTAAAGAGTAAGACAAATTGGCAACTTTGTGTGATTGATCTACATCTGTAGCTTTCCATTCAGTTTGTACACATAATTTCACTACTTTTCCGTTTTCTCCTGAGTGATATTTTCTTCATTACTGTTTTTGGTGTAGTATATAATAAGAGTAATACCTCATTTGTGTATTTCCTCCTCAGGGGATAAATTACGTCTGTGCCAAAAAAAAAAAATTGAGAAAAATAACAGTTAATTTAGTGAAATAAATGCTACAACGAGAAAAGAAAATCTGTCAATTCTTACCGTCTCATCCTCTTTGGAGGAAGCCAGCATCCTGTACCAAGATAAAAAGAGAACATTAACATGAAATCCTTGGATATCACCATGTAAATACAGTCAAACCTGTCTATAGCGGCCACCTGTCTGAAACGACCACTTTTTTTTGTTTCCTTTGGGTGGTCACTTTAGACAGGCTTTCATGAATACTGTAGGTGAATGATAAAAGGTGTAAGAAAAAAAAAATGCAACAACAAAAAAATCTCATCAAAATATAAACAACATGGAAGTAGAAATTCCCTTCAGCACAACCACTTTCATCTAATAATCTAGATCCCAGGCTCCCCCCCTCCAGATCTCGGCCGTCGACCGCGCAATCGCGATGAAAATTGGCACACACATTGCCTATGATGTAATCCAAAGTACCATGAAGTTAAATTTTTGAAAAATTATCATTTATGCTAATTTATTCTAATTTATGCACAATAATGTATAAAATCAGACAATTTGGTATAAATCACTAAATAAAGCTCAAAATGGGCACATATTTTGTGTAAATATTCTTTTCAGTGTCCTGAGCAAATATAAGAGAAAAAAATTGTGCCATCTGAAAAAAATTTCTTAAGTATTTTATTGTTTTTTAATTTCTTATTAATTTCATTGTTTTTTCAACTTTAAGTTTTTCATTGTTTTTCAATGAAATTTCTCCGCCACATTGTTGCGAACAAGAATATATGTTATTGATTGATTTTAATCAATAAAACCCCCAAATAATCCTGCTTTTATGAAATTTGCCTGTAAGCACAGTTTGCATTGATTGTACACGATTTCACATTTTTTAGCAATTTTTGGTCTGACATGAACATACATATTTATGCGCAACTTCGGAACCACGCGCCAAAACTTAAAAAAACAACAACAGACAACTTTTGAAAATCATAGCTTGCTTTCCATAATTTTTTGTTTTCTAATTTTTAATTTTAAAAAAATCAACTGTCACTTTTATATAGCATCTTGATCAATTAATTTGTGGTGCATGGTTATGAGTAGCCATCTTACTTTTTGTACTTTTTATTCACGACCCCATCAACTGCCTTGTCGTTTCGGTACAGTCGCCGCTTGACTGGGATTGGAGCTGATGGTGATGTGAACATTACTGCTTCCAACAGTTCCTGGAAAATATGATCAGATGGTGATGGTTCTTTACAATCAATGCATACAAAATTCTTGCTTCTGTTAAAACATCAAAGAATGATTGAAATTTATGTATGGTAATCTGAATGAATCATACATGTATGTGCTATAAATAGAATTCTGCTAGGATATTCTTTTCAGATAGTCATGACATATAGTAGTTACACGAATAGAACAATTCACACTGTAAAAACATTCTTCTGTTACATTAATCATACTGAAATGTTTAACACCTTTGAAATTGTTTTTAGTTTATTTGTTTTTTGTTTTCTTGTTTTTTTTTCTAATAACAGAAATGCATGTTTTTGATGGGAAATAAAAAAAAAAAAATGTTGATATCTTTGAGTACTCCAGTACAATATGAAGTTTGTTGTTGTTTTTCAAGTAAAATTGGCTGTGCTCATGGCAACTTAAGTTTGGAGTCTTCTTTTCATCTCTCATGTACATGCATGCATTACAAAAACTGAAGTGTTCTGTCTCTTAAAACTGAGCCAATTCATGCCTTCACTCATCTAGAGCTTTGCCTAAGTTACATATTGCATGGTCTGTATTCATTTTTGTTTCTAAGTGTTTTTGTCTATTTGTTTGTTGGTTGTTGGGATCTTTTTTTTAGGGGCAATAGAGGGTGCATTGTTTATCTATTCCATTACCTGTCTGGATATCAGGACCTCCTTCAGCAGGCGGTGCAGCCGCCTCTGCTGGGTGAACCGATAGTCCTGGTACGTGGCCCTCCGGTGGGCCTGCTCCAGCTCGGCAATTTCTGGATTCATGAAGCCTGCCCTCAGTCGCTCCTGGAATGTCGCCAAGGGGTTGCCGAACTTGAAGTTATCCCCATCAAAGAGCATCCTACGTCCATTAGGTGGAGGTTTGTCAAAACAAAAAGAACAAAGCATGGCATAAGTGACTGCCAGGCGGGACCAACATACAGTACATGTACAGTATGTCATTTGGTTGAGCAACTCAATTTTTATAAGTTTGTCTTGGTGGCTTAAAACGCTAGGATTTTTATTGATACGCTGTACTTTGCACAGAATGCCTGAGTGACCCTAATCTTTACATCCTCTTCTCTCTCTTTTCTATGACACTGCATCTCCTAACTCTCTCTCATTTCAGTCACTTTTGGAATGGGTTTGGATGGTCCAGTTTGATGAGTTATACATGTACATGTACAACTGTACATTATATCATTTTGAAGCTTAGGGCTGTCACATCTGGTTGGCACTACATAAATATGTGCCAATTGAAGGACTAGAACTCTCGAATGAGGGTCATTACTTGTTTTCTATCGCCTTGTGATGTGTGTTAAACAAATGATATGGTCTTCATTAGAGAGCACATGCAGTTACAAGTGTAAGGTAACAAAGATGCATCACATGCACCTACACAGTCACTGTACAGCCTGTAGCATGAAGTCTGAAATTGAAACTAAAGAAAAATTTGGGTGTGAGTTTCTTCAGTTTGTCTCCCTCTGAAGTAATATCTTTCTTTCATTTAAAGAAAAAATCATATTACAAAGCGATGAAATGGTCCTTGGTTATTCACAAGATGACATATGTATGACAGGCAGTCAAATTAGAGAGATAAAAACAAGCACTGACATAATAAATACGATGCTGATGGCATCTGATTTGCACAGTATTTCATAATTTACCTTAGTGTCTCTTTCTTTTCTTCTTCATCATTGTCAGGGAAGGACGGCATGAGTTCAAGCAACTTTTTCCTCTCTTCATCACTCAGCGATGCGTCCCACACTCTCTGGCTTAGGACATCCTTGAAAATCAGTGGCTGTTGAAAGAAAATACAAATGAACCGAATCTTGAAGGAAATGGGTTACTCTACATAGGTTGTATATAACATGCATACATTGTACAACATTTATTTCAGCAAGTCTAATGTTTCACTAGTCGGGACTTCCCAGCGATTTCACGAGCGGTTAGATTCTTGATCATTTAGTACAGTACTACTGAACGGCGAAATGTATGCTTGAACTTCACATTCATGTCCAGATCACAGTCAATATTACTGCAAAAATAAAAACCTCCCAAAATATTCGGTGGATAGAGTCTGTGTACTACACTAAATTGTAGAATATTGATAATTCTTGAGGCCATACTAGAATGATCAGTCAAAGCTTTCAGGCAGTCTCTTGCAGCACCAGTTCTGCGATGTACATTGTAAATACCATGCATACAAACAGTTATCAATATTCAGTAGCTTTACTTTATCAAGGGATTTCTGGTAATTTTTACCTTCTTTAAAATTCATGATTTAAGTCATAGCCAACCATCATATACACTTGCAAAAAAGATACATGTCTCAGCATCACAGACATCATAATCATCATCACCATCAGGGTTATCAATAGTCCAGGGCCCCATTTCATAAAAAAAAAAAAAAAAGCTGTTAAAATGATAGTAACTGTTGCTGGGATGGCAATTGTCATGGTAATGGAAAAAGAATCCAACTTCCTCATTGGCTGATGCTAAGTTGCCATTCCAGCAAGAGTTGCTACTTTGTATCCTTTACAGAGATCATCTTTTATGAAATGGGGCCCTGACCTATAAGTACAATGTAATGTGTACATGTATAGTTGTATGTATCTTTATCATTTCTCTTAAGCACAGGGGAATAGTAGAGCACGTTAAAGGCCCAGTTTACCTTTGGGAGCAGTGATTTTAAAAATGTTCAAGATATCACATTTGATGCATACAGTTGTATGTGTAGGTCTGTTGTATCACAAAACATCCTACCATAGATACATTTTTCGCAATAAAGCCTAAAATATAGGGAAATATCAGTATTTTTCTCAATAAACCATAACTGTAGACGGTTTCGTCAAGAAGCATTCTTATTATAACTATTGTTCACTTTTTGTGTATTTTACTATACTTAACATCGATTAAACGGATTCAAATTTTTACAGTGGCTGTTTCTATCCCCAACTCATATTTTAGAATTATTTTAAAGCACTAATGCTGGGTTTTTGTTTCATCTGCAAATGGTAAATTATGCCTTTGAATAAGGCAAAGAGCTTGGCACTCACATCTTCAATGAGATCCACTGGCAACCAGACTTTTGCTTTCCCAAATATGCAGGGTTCAAAGGTCAAGTCCACTGAGTTGCGTCCATCACTACCAGACTGCTTTCTAGCAGTCTTCTCTTTTGGCTCAACCATCCTGGAGCAGTCTCTCAATTTTTCTCACCTGGAATGAACAAAAAAGTTTTGGTCCTTCTTTAATATTGGATACTATTGCACTCATGTATAAAAAGTCTCATTCACACTCAAAGTTCTAGAGGTACAAATTGTATATACATTGTATGTGTACACACTTTTTTTGGGGATTATTCTTTATTCGAATTTCGTTCAATTTCATGTCACAGAAACAGAAACGTTCACAGAAACAAAAACAAAACATCATACAAAGACAAACTGCATTATACACATTGTACAAAATAACGTCAATCTTACACTATACACCTGTATAGGGACAAAATGCACTACTTAACACCAACATTGTGCAATATAATGTCAAACTTACATTGTAACTCTTTTAACCAAGGAAACGAAATCCGCTTTGTGTTGTTTTTTTAAACACATATTCTCGCAAAACGGGAACATACATTGTACATACCGTACATTTTGTGATGTGCTTAAAACACAAAACGGGGCATACATGTATATCATTGCTTCTCGAAAGAAAAAAAAAGAGAAAAAAATGAGGCCATTTGCAAGAAAACATACACACATGCACACACACACACCCACACAACGCCAACACGCACTCCCCACCCCCCCCCCCCCCACCCCGTGCCTTCAGCCCTCAGGTTTCAGGTTTTATTCACACTTGAATAACTCTGCCGTGTAAATTGCCATTTTGTTTCTCATACAATAAAATACATTGTACATCCTAATCATAATGTGGAAATAATGTGGAATTGGTAGAAGCAATAGAGAGGGAAAAAAACACACAACAATGTGACAATAACTCGCAGATACCGCAAAATCAAGACAGAAAAAGAAAATCACGTATCATCCTCGGTACACACAGACACACACAAACAAAAGCTCATATTTTTAGCCTGGGCGCTCCTTCACACAGTTATAGGCCCTACACTGCTTCGCATTCGGGCTGGTCGCAGTTAATGTTTTCCACATGTACCTGTACTTTATTATACAGTGTATGTAGATCAATAAGATACATATTTCTTCTCCTGTTCAACAATTGTAGAAAAATATGATAGACTGTATAATGTACAATTTAACTTACAGTGTATGAACTACAATTTAGGCCCTAGATAATACAGTACATGTACAAGACACAGCAACACGCATAAATATACAGTACATCACGCATCGTGTGAAGGTCTAAGTACACAGTCAGACATTGTGGTGATCGCTGATATTTTGGTATTTACAGTACATTCATTGTGTGTACCACCTACGACTCGACTACTCCTGTTTATGATCCAATTCATTGTTCCAAGGCAAAGGCCAAGGGCTACAACCTTAGAAGCCCTACTCTAGGGAAATACAGTACAGTACAGTGTACCCAGTCAAGCCACAAACCACGGCACAGACACACACACACAGTGCTTGAAATATGCTGTTGGCATACTTGCCAACTCTACCGCATTTGGCGGTAGACTACCGCTTTTGAAAGATTTCATTAGCATTCAAGCTACACCTGTAGCGCTGCTCGCATAGGCATCCTGGATTCTGCCGCTTTCTCAAATGAAAATGTTGGTAAGTTGTGTTGGTGATTTTGTAAATTAATTTAGAGTACGTGGACGGTATCTACGTCTATAAATTTACACACAAGATTCAGCAGTAGAGTCTAACGTTGAATAGTCTAGATATAGATCTAGTCTAAATCAAATGGAAATTAAACTTTCATGACTGTGGCCAGTGCAGTGGATCGTGGACTCCAGTCATCATCATCATCATCATCATCTGTACGGGAGTTGAGGGTGTCCTGTACATAGTAGTTCTTCCGGTCAAAGTATGTCGAATGCCTTCGATGCAGATGTCATCTCAAAAAAAAAAAAAACTTCAACTTTGTGAGCAGCGTGCGTGGATGTCAGACATACAATTGTAGAGTTGATAGAGGTCTAATTGAATTGCTTACATTGTATCTACCCAAAATTTATCGAGACCATTTTTGAAAATATTCAAACTTGAAGCAGTAACCAACTGTTCTGGCAAACTATTCCAAGCATTGATAATAGGATCTAATGTTAGTACATGTATTGATGTAGTTTGCTGAAAAAAAACACTGCTTCTAAGATGAAGTCTGCAATGAGTGCTTAAGAGTTTCATAGAGTGACCACGGGTATGTTGATACATTGTACTCTGCTCTCTTGAAAAAAAAAAAAAAAAAATGTTCAGGATTTAATCTATCCATAAGTTCATAACAGGCCATGGAGAATCAGTACTTTGGACCGCAGAACTTTGGTCAGTCAGTACAAATATCAAATATCAGCCAGGTGTATAAAATGATAAAGGGTAGCTCTATTTGTACATGTGTACTCTGCAACGCTGACTCCACTGCCCACTACCCCACTGTCGTGTACAAGATAACGTTTAAAAGAAAGGATAGGATTGGGGCTTGGGCATGGGTTGGTTTTAAATACCTCAAATTTTATGGTAGCCCTACTACATATCGACCACCTTCTTTTAAACCGACCGCGTATAATTCGCGCACTGAACACTTAGTACGCACTTCTCTGCGCGCAAAGCACATAAAAATGGATTGGCTTTGAATGTAGATGAGGATGGTGTGGCATGTGGGAAAACGCGATAATTCACTGTTCCATAATGGTTTCAATCAATTCAAGGACAAAATTTTGAATGAATATTTTCACCGAATCGTAATGACAGCACAATGTAATGTCTATGGAAGTTTCTAAAAGGCTTCTAAAAAGCTTCGTACAACACGGTGTTCAATACAACTCGGTTTGCGTGCATTGTCAATGCAAAAACAGCGGTCGATCCTAATAACGCGATTTACCGCGGGGAGCTGAAACAAGGCCACGCAAGTTCGTCGGCGACATTTTTGCACTGAAACTTCGAATCGAAAAGGGAACAACGGCATTTGATAGAGCTGGATTTTCTCAATCACGTAGGTCAAGTTTTTTACGTGGATTTCAGTGTTAGATATTCTTATCAAGCAAATAAACATTACGCGGTCGATGAGTAGTAGGTCCAACCCTAACTGCGACCAGCCGTTTTCGCATTCAGATCTTAATGTTGTATAAAACGGGTGCCGTTGCGGCGCTATATTTCCTTAATTTTTCAACAAAAACTACTAGGAATACTTACATGGGTCGATTAAACCTAAATGATTCAAATCGGCGACTTTTTGATGCATTTCGTTGCTTATGATGCAGAAAATGTTGTCTTACATGTATAAGGCGAATTGTCTTCAGCTCGCCGATGCTCACTAACGTTGCATGCTAGCCTTTGGCAAGGCCCTCTCGCTGTAACGGACGAGCGAACGGACGAGCGAAGCGAGTCGCGCTACCTTAATGTTGTTACTCGGCTGGGCCTTCTACACCACGCAGCGAGAGGGCCTTGACAAAAGGCTACGTATTACTCGCTACATGCGCAGATGCTTACTAATGGATATACACGTTCAAAATGGTAGCACGGCCCTCCCACTAGGGCAGGCCGCTTACTCCTAAAAAATGTGGAAAATTTTGCAGTTTCCAGATAAATTCGTGAAAAGAACCAAGGCAATGGGGTAATGTGTATTTCATTTTTTATTGTCACTGTGTTTATGATAGAAATTTACCCATGATTTACTCGTGAAGTCGCCGTATGTGGCAATAGGGAGTTGTTCGTGGTTCTCACTTTAGCGAAACTGCGAGGTAGCCGCCAGGACCCAGCCGCATAGCGGCGCGGTCTCCGGGGCTAGTACAACCCTACGTTGTACGTGTAGTAATGTACAATTGTACGTACATAGCTGTTTACTACAATCTACTACATGAAATAACATCTATGGGACTAACTGTTACTCACCAACGATCGTCGAGGACGCCGCTTCGTAAAGCACACAGCAAGTTACAGTTTGCATAGTCCACTTTGACGCATGACGCTCGAAGTAAAGGGTCTCTGAAACTGCAGCCGCTGATCAATCACATGGGTATAACTGATTAGTTGATATCAATGTTTTTATCCATGATTTCAATAAATTTTCTGTAATTTCCCTACAGATCACAACAGAGAGCCGTTTGCGTGCGCGTTCTCTCTCTCTGCTGCAGCTGCACTGAACCGTTTGCCGTTACACGATTCGCACGTACTGCACTGGCACGTACGCGCGCACCCTAGCTGATAGTGTATAGAGCTCTATGACATGTGGTACGCAGCGGCAATCGTAAACTTAATTAGCTCTCAGAATACGGCCCCAGGTAACTCTTGTCCCCCAAAATACAGAGTACTATAATGCAGAGATGAGTGAAAATGATCAAATTTGCAGAACGAAGGGCTGAGATAACAAACCAAATTAGAGGGAGGTGGGGAGAAAGAAAAATTGAAGGGAGATGTGACATTGGCTATTATATGAGGACCATGCAAGTTTGTCGTTATTGAGATGCTAGACATTTGACTTTGAACAGCGGAAATAGAACTTACGTTTGTGGGTACTAAAATGCATAGGCCTATATTTAATATTAACCATTAATTAAAGGTAACATAATTATCATCAATCAACATGAGATGTAAGGAGGTGTTTTTCAAGTCTTTACTTGAATACACAGATAAACTGGGGGAAGATTTAACATAAATTGACGAATTATTCCAAAGCTTAGGGGCAAGTTAGGGCCAGAATAGATAACAAGTGGTGTGTGTTCATATGAGGTATATCAGAGCCAGAAGAATAACATTGTTCTGTGCAAATGTGGTGCGTGTATGAGGTATATGGTCCTATCAAACGGAACAAGTTTTGCTGACGAGTGGAGTAGACCTATTTATGAACATGACCATTTTTCTTACTACTAAAACTGAAAATGCACAGGGATACTAGTTCACGTAGGTTTGAAACATAAATGATCCAAAGATGAAGAAGGTGCAGGTCACAATTTTCAATGATTATATTTTCAAAAATATTTGAAGTGTGTGACCGGAAGTTCAGATTACTACAGTTCAAAGAGCCCTCTTTTGTATTTTTAAAATCATATCAATACGCAATCTTGGAGCTGACCCCCAGGCAATCAGATCAAATTTAATGTGTGACATTAGCAATCCATTAAAGCATAATACCTGGATGGGATGAAAGACTTTAGTTTTTCAAATTCATGAATATGGATAATAGGCCTATCAGCGTTCCTGGACAAAAGCTTTGCCAAGGCATGTCTTCCAAGACAAATTCTCATCAATGATTATTCCAAGAAATTTGGTAGACTCTACCATAGTTAGTTCAATCTCATTAATCATCCCATTGCAGAAATCACATGCTTTCAAAGAAAATATGTAGCTCCATTATACCCATGCCAGGGTTTTTCCTATTTAACCAATGAACTAACTTTGATTTCAATTATATTAATGACAACTGGGGAGAGAAAAAAAAAAAACTGATTTCGCCCTCGCAATATTTCAAATTAGACTTTCAATGTTCCCACTGTGAATATCATTATTTTCTATATCTTTTAGCGGGATTATGAGCATACCACATCCCTCTCTCTCTCTCTCTCTCTCTCTCTCTCTTGGTCTCATACACACGCACGCACACACGCACATAGTTATATACATACATATATATATATATATATATATATATATATATATATATATATATATGTATATATGTATATATATATGAGATTAAAACCTAAAATGGCATTAAGGTTTTAATCTCATATATATATATACATATATACATATATATATATATATACATGTACAGAGCGTATCAAAAAAAAGGGTAATCCAACTTTGGATGGCTGCCATTTCTTAATTGTCAGTTATGAAGAGCACAATGTTGGTTGAAAGGAAGTGGGAACTCTTCCTCTTTCCACTGATACCTAATGATGTTGACAATTGTCATGCATGACCGAGCACATGGACTTTAAAGACAACAATGACAAATTGCACTTTTTCCAAGTTTGCGTATTATTGTGAAGGAACAATGCATGTCTCACTGCTTGGATGAGATCTGCCAATGAAAGTTGCCAAATAGGCCAGCCTGTACGAATGCAGGTTTGTGTTTAGGTTTTGTGTTTAGGGTTTGTGTTTAGGTTTTCTCCTAACATTTTATGGTCCATAACCTTTAACATGGCCTTTTGTCCGATAACTTGGTCGCTCCCACAGAGTCCAACCCATGCACACAATTCATTTTCTCTGTTCATATTCAACCCAGTGGCAAACCATGTCTTGAATATGAAGAGATTAAAATGCATAATGGTTTCGCCTTAATGGGAAGGACGAAATATCGACAGCGTGGCCATGTTGATGGTTATGAACCATAAAACGTTAGAAGAAACCCTAAAACACGAATCTACAGTTGTGCAGGCTGGCCTGATGATTTGACCACTTTCATTGACAGCTCTCATCCATGCAGTCAAACATGCATTGTTCCTTAACAATAACACGCAAACTTGGAAAAAGTGCAGTTTGTCATTGTTGTCTTTAAAGTTAATGTGCTCAGTCATGTATGACAATTGTCAACATAATTAGGTATCAATGGAAAGAAGAAGAGTTTCTCTTTTCTTATAACCAACATTGTGCTCTTCATAACTGACAATTAAGAAATGGCAGCCCTCCAAAGATGGATTACCTTTTTTTATATACGCTCTGTATATATAATAACTTTAGGAATAGTGAATCGATCCAAATACAATTTCAGGGTATGAAACAACGATCCACATTCTCTGTGACTACTTAACCAAATTGGATGGGGTTTTCCGCAAAATATAGGAAAAAATGTTATATATGTTTACACCCTCGAATATCATTCAGACAGTTTATGATTATCATTACAATTATAATAATAACGTGTGTATGGAAAAATCGTGGACTGGGAGATTAAATGGTATTGGTTCATTCTACATCTCTTGCAAGTATGAAAGGGAGGGGCCGAGGCCCGGGTAGAAGAAAAAGCAGAAGAAGAAAAAAAAAAAACATGACCAGAAATAAAAACAATTGAGCTCCCATCCTTCGTTCCCTTTATGGTAGCCTATAGTGGTATACAGGTATAGGAAGAATCGCAGTTTGACAATGTATTCAGAATATGAAAAATCTTGGGACTTGACACCGATCTTTGCGGGGGGGGGGATGACGATAATACTTTATAGTTTATCATTCACTGTATTTCGCTAACTTGATTGCACTCAAAAGAAACGTAAGATTGCCTAATCGAACACAATATCATACACGCACACACACACACACACACACACACACACACACACACACACACTTATTTCAATGAGCGGTTCCGACAAACGGGATGTGAATCACGAAGGAAAACACTACGAGTTTGTAGTTGAGTCAAAGACACACTTTATTATTATTTTCCCCCAGGATGTACAACAATCTCATGTATGCATGCTCCACGCCGCTCACACATGGGTTATAAATCACAATCACAGAGGTCAACCGACTGAAATTTTGAAGCTTGCGATAGAAATTTGATAGGAAAACGAGTTCATGCAGGACAGTTTGTTACTAGATGTTGATAAGTACTGACCGGTACACTGTTTTGACACTGAAAGCTGAATTTGTTTAAACACAGGTATTAAAAGACATTATTGGGTTCATTGTCATTATGACTTTACACACCTCACAGAACAACCCTTGAAGATAATAAGAACCTTTCAAGCACCAATATCATTCTGTTCCAAAACAAAAAGCAGTAATCGTGCGATCATGAAACTCGTGATTACGTATTGTCATCAATCTTACGTCATTTCACAACAAAAATTATTACCCTAACTCAGAGATCGATGGGTGTGGATACGCCCACAATCCACCCATGTTATACGCCACGCCCACAATCCACACATGTTATAGGCGGACTGACAACGCCATGCATCACAATGTACCTTCCGTGTTTGCTTTTCTTTTTGACATTATTATTTAGAAGCCAGGTTCGAAGAGTCAGGAAGACATAAAATGATCTCTCAAAGGTTCCATGGTGCAAGGAAGTTTCTTTTTCTTCTTCTTTTTCAGCTCGCTTATTTTAAATCGCTGATGACCGGTTGTTACCTCTTAGATAACACTTTCTTTCAAACCCAACGTCGTAAACATTAAATAATGAAATACTCAGTCCCCAGAGGATAACACGCCACACTTTACATTAAACATCAGTAGTATAAAAATGCCCACAGCTAATTTTGAAACGACATTATTGACACTCATTAACTTTTCTTAGTGCATATCGCCATTCCCTTTTTAAATCCACAACATTTGATGCAGGCCTATTAAAAGCATAATATTATGGCAAATGTGATCTTTACACCCAAGCCAGTAGAACAGTGTTAAAAAAAAGCAAAATAAAACGAAACACCCCAATCACACGAAACGTGGAGAATATAGAAACAAAGTTGGTATTGTCATCCGTGAGCGTATGTGATTGTATCTTGAGCATAACAGGCAAATTCAGTTTTACCGTTTGTGGATGTTATTTTCACATTTTCTGACCTTTTACGAATATTGCACAATATAGTGCAAAGTTCAGTGTAGTAGATTGCAACGCCAAGTGTATACTACATATACATTGCACGGAAAAGAAAGAACACTGTAAGATTTGTCACTGGCAAAAGTAAACGCAGACGACATCTTTGTGAGTCTGACATGATCTTCACGTAACTCAACGTGAAAAATACCGTCGACGAGCATCTGTTTCGGACTCAGGATTCATTATCGAATCATTTTAAATAGTCTTTGCAGAACTCCATGCACAGTGTCATCTGATCATAGCGCAATGATGTTTTTGTTTTTGTTTTGTCTTTATCTAACATGAAATGTAGACAACATAGTGATGTTATCCTTTTATTCTCTTTTTTTTTTTGATAGAGCATCTCCTCTTCGTTCCATTCATGCATCTTAATTAACATGCAAAATACTTACACTTCTACAAAAATAGCTCTTTTGGCGGTGATATGAAAACAATATGGAACAAAAATAGAATGAAATACTTCCATGAATACTTGAAAGAAAATATCGTAAGGAGACTTTTCAGACAAAAAAAAAGAAAAAAGAAACGTGCAAAGAATTAAAACATAAATATGAACATGAAACAGTATACTGTATATAACTTTTCTTTCAGGCTTTCCGAAATCGGCAATACGACTCAGAATTTCAACCCTGCATCATAACATAGATAGTGAACTTATTTAGGTGCTTGCGGTTCAATCAGCACAGCAGCAAACAAGTTACATAGCCATTTTATCAAATTTGAGCAGCATTTAATGCCCTGAATGACAGCATGGGGGGGGGGGGGGTGAACACATATTAATGCAGAAACAACAAACCTTCTCTCCATATTATATTAACAGACATTTTAAATGGAATGATTTCTAAACACAATAACATACAGACGGCGAATCAAAGTGCCAAAACAAGTTGCAACAGGACGTCACATCACAAAACGTATGCAAGTCGGAGAGTTTTCCCTGCGTACTCAGTGTTTCCCAAACGAAATAGAGGTCGTAGGTATCTCATTGCTTAGAGTCTTGCAAAACAGCAACAAAAACAAAAATAGATAAAGGCTAACGATGTTTCAGTTGATTCTTCCTCGTGAACTCACAAAGGCAGTTTCATCTAGTATATGGATTATTCAAAATTTGGTTGCGTCAATATGAGCAAGTCTCGTGGCGGTCGTAATCTGCAGACAAAAAGAGCAGTCTTCACCATTATAACAGCTCTAGCATTTTGTGGCAAGAATATCCAGTATGCGCCTTGAAAAATACTCAGGGCAATCTAGCTCTCTTGAATTCCTATATGATAACACAAAATTTGATCCAAATGCTTGCAATATTCTGGCGATTTCCAAAGAGGTGAAATATGCAGAATTCTTAGAATGCAGTTTTGACGTGCATCGACTGCCACCTTGAACATAATCTGTTTAATTGTTTAAGACGCGTCCCGAGCATTACTCTGGCTGACTTTTTTCGATTCTTCGCATACGATGACATATCATATATAAAACAGCTCTTAAAACAGAAACCTTACAAAATCAGGACAAAACAGAGAGGAAAACAACCACAATCGACGGTGGGATTAGACGAGTCATTACCACAAGGAAAATGCAGTTTTAGATCGCATAACTGCATTGCAGTTAATATAGTCGACAGTTCTATTTCATTGCATAGAAGTATCTGTAATCATTATCACTGATGCGTTCTCTTTTCAAGATTCCCAATCAACAATCACTGCATCTATTTATACATTATACCAGTATATTATATCATGTATCAATACATTATATCTTAGATAGAATATTTTGTTTTCACTACAATACATTCCCACTTGAAAGGACCTGTACAAACAAAGTAAAGCTTACATACACAACCATGCAAAAATCTTCCGAATGATAAAAAAGTTACAATACACTTCGGAAGAGTTAGAAACATATAGAAATAACCACCATTGTTAAAGGAAGTGACAGCGCAGCGCACAGCAGTTGTTTTTTTTTTTCGATCCCGCTGTTGCATCAAAGAAACAAAGAAACAAACGTATATATATATATATAACATGAAGAGTTTTATTGCAAAATGAGCTAACAAGGATTATTCTAGAAGTTATGACTGAAAATATCTTGCATTTTTTTATTATCTTCTGCGTGTTTTAGCAACTTTAATAACAAATATCTCAACTTACCAAGAATGAAGTTAGCTCGTTTTGCGATAAGACTCTTCATGTATGTATAATATATATATATATATATATATATATATATATATATATATATATATATATATATAAACCAAAAACATCATCTGCTACTTTCATCCAATTTAATAATCAATTTGTGCATTCATTATTTTCACTCTTTTTATACCCTGAATGATCTCACAACACACATACACACCGCACATGGTGCTGAGTATATCCATCGTCTTCTTTTTTTTTTTTGTTCTTGTTCTTCTTTTTCTTTTTCACAAATACGCTGGGAACACGCTGAGCAGAACAGTAACAGAAGTCATACACCCACTGCGAGACATGTTTTGCACAACTACTATAAATATATAACAGCAAATTACTGAGACAAAGGCGAGAATGTGACTTTAAGAACGATGGAAAGGTATATGACGGAGAGGCACTTTAAATTTTCAACAGCAGAAACAAGAAGGTGTATATATATTGCACTCAGAGCTGTTCGGCGAAGAGACATTAAAAAGAAAATCACCAAACACACAAATAAAGAAACACACTTTCCAAGTGAACACGATATCTTTTAGACATACAGTATTATCATGGCACTCTTCGCAGGATGAAACTATGGGAATGTTTTGGAGCTCTTATCAAAACTCTTGCCTGCACATTATACTGGCAGCCTACCTACATTGTATACGAAGACGTCATAAAGCATGCTAAAACGTCACCTTCTCTATACTCCAGAATAAATACCCTACATCGTGACTGTAAATGTTACGATCTATTTTCTATTTAAACGATTCGATGCATTCTTGTGGTCACACCTAATCCTACTAATATCACTGCATTTAAAGCAATTGTGCTAACTACGTTCCTTCAATATTTCTCACTTCCATTTGTTGTGTGCACCTTATTAAAAAAAAAACCAACAACAACAACAACAACATACCATTAACTTGAGATGTGAGTTTTCTTCAATTTGTCTCCCTCTATAAACAACTGCTGATATATCAGGGGGAAAGGGGGGAACTACGGGACTCGCACTTGCCATCTATTGCTTTCCGGGCATCGACACTACCACCAGGCTATCCGGCCTGGTTGCTGGCAGTGACACGATGAACTTGGAACAAATACCTAAGCTCCAAATTCCGACATTGTTATGTTAAGTAGTCCATGGCGGACAAGACATTACTGAAAGCAAGAGATCATTCCTGAAAGTAGAGGAGTGAAGGTTGAGGTGTGAATTTTCTTCAATTTGTCTACCTCTACAAACAATACCATTAAATTATCGTTGTTGTTTGTTGTTGTTTTCGTTGATGTTGATGCTGTTGTTGTTGTTGGTGGTGGTGGTGGTGGTGTTGGTGTTGGTGTTGGTGTTGGTGGTGATGGTGATGGTGGGTGGTGATGGTGGTGGTGGTGGTGATGATGGTGGTGTTGTTGGTGGTGTTGGTAGTGTTGACGATGTTGCTGTTGTTGTTGAGTGAGTGACGAAGAAGGATCTCTGTATTTGCACATGTGAGATTGGTGAAACCCTTCATAGTTACACCATAGGTTTGGGGCACCACCTTGAAGTGATGAGACTAATAAATCATCCCGGCTACATTTAAATACTTCGAAAGTTGATCATTCCTTTGCCAGCTAAGATTGACCCGCCCTCAGCTTATTTCTATATCCTATTACTTTGCATAATTTCTGTCTAAATGAAAAGTAAAACCCCTACCACTCTATCTTAGGCATGGAACAGTTGTAATACGCTGATCGCACATCGAGCGGACGATAATTTAAAACGTAGTTGTTTTTAGACGATTTAAGATACGCTGAAGTTTGCCAGTTTGTAGTCAGCTCGTGTGTACATTATGTCTGGCACAAATTACATTTCTGTTTTTTGCTTTATTTTTTTTTTCTGAGTTGGTTTGGCACTTCATTGATTTTCAACAAGACAATGCAATACGCTTGTCTGACGTAACAATATGGAATTCATCACTAATGCTACAAACAAAGCGTGATAGGCATGTGACCAGAATGGTCCGCCAATTAACACGTTGGGAAACAGCATTTAATCATTATCTTTTAAATGCATTAACATTTGAAGGGGTCGGTGCAATATAGTGCTAACCCACACTTTTGTCAAAATTGAGTTACATGCATTTTCATGATCCTTATCCTTCACTCTAACCTCCGTGAAAATATCATATTTGAATTCAACCAATCAGACTGCAAAAAATGCACGCATTCATGTTTTATTAATGTACAATGTATGGACTTTCAAAACATTCAACAGCGATTATCTCAAAATGACCATTGTGTGGGTTAGCACTATTATTGCACCGACCCCTTCATTTGTTTAATTATATCTATATTGCCAAATAACAGGCTAGCTGTTACGTGCATGTGCTGACAAGAGCCTCTAAAGATTACATGAATATGATCATAACATAGATGCTTATCTCGGTGAACTAAAAAAAAAAAAATGGCTGTTGGTACAATGATCTTTCTCTATACCCATGTGCAATATGAAACTCCGAAACGAGCATATCAAAAACCGACAGAACGAAACTACAACAACAATAACAACAACGATATATTGCTATTCATTGCAGATTGCACGAGATTTCGTCTACTAGTAATAGACCGGCTCGATAATGTATCAAGTTCTATGTTAAATGTATTTTATTCACAAAACATGCCCTTCCAAACCAAAACGCTTGCCGGAGGCTTGCCCCTTACAGCAACATATAAATGAACTCCTGCCTTGGGAACTTAATTGGAGGGAGCCACATTAATGATGATTCTTAATTACTAGGCTGTATGAAAAAGAAACAGCCTTAAATTGCAATACATTGCAAAATGGTCTATGGTAGAAGCTGTCGTGGAAGAAACGATATCTTTTATATTAAGCAAAAAAAAAAAAAAAAAAAAGATTCCCTCGTGGATCAGTAAACAAAGCAAATTAACACGGGGCTGAAGAAACTGCAGACTGAATACACTGAACTTCCCGATTATGGTAAAGTCGATAGCTCCAAAATCTCTTTTCGTACGTTTGAGAAGTCTGGATTCAAAGAGAGTCAAACGGGGTCAAGGAAGGGGGTACATAGTTTGTTCCAGAATAATCACAAAGACCCATCACCATAAATTTATCGTAAGATACAAAAGTATATCATAGGCTTTCCATTCCTGATGTTTGCAAAAGAGTCGATCTACCTATATATCACGTTCTGAATCTGTGTGATTAGGTTGAAGCAGCAAGCACAGTGAACGATATCATTGGTCTGAGCGGACCAATTGAAATTCAATTAGAGTTTGGGGTGGGGTTGGTTAGTTTTGTTTTTATATTTGTTTTGCTTTTTTGATACTTTGCCTTCAATATGAAAGTTGTGTGATTGTAGTCTTGCGTACCAGATGGAGAGACCAGCACAAAAAAGATAAGTTAATGGCGCAAGAGATAATGATGATAATACCGAAAGTAATATCGATCACAATAATAATAATAACAGCATTATTTTGATTGATGATAATTATCATAATCATACTTATAACATGTGTAAAAGAGTTATCAAATTTCTGAGATAGAGAATCCTTCCATGTTCTTGAAGAATGCATCTTATATCATGCACATTTTTAGGAGAGGTAAAGAAAAGAATACCCCCTTGAGACGAATAGATGTCAATATTCGAAGATCAAAAATACCTCAAAACTGTGTCGTGTAGATTATTTCACACGTCGAATCTTGCCAAGTTGTAGTTGAAGTTTCAAAAAAAAAACGCATTTCTTTCACGAAAGTTTGTGGGTGGGTATGGTTAGGGCTACTGAAGAGCAATATCAGATATATGTTCCTGAGACGTAGCCTATAAATTATTAAAGACAGCGCACCTACAACGACAGCCTGGTGTCCGAATACATTCGATTATGCTGGAAAAAAAAAACAGACATGGGAGGAAAATGAGATAGGTTAATGGACGAATTTGGACGAAAACAGACCTTCTACCAATTTCTCACGACTACTGGTGGTCATATTCTTTATGTGTCAATGTGTGTGCGGTTATGTGTTCAAGACAGAAAACGGACTGGCTTGTTAAGCACTTAGATGATGTTTTCTATAAGAATAGATCAGACAAGTAGAGCATTGCAGACGTGTATGCAGCTCTTGGCCCAATTTTAGGCTAGTGAGATTGTTGCTGGCAATAAAATGCAGATAACATTTTACATTCAAAACAATGTAGTACATACACATCTTTGTACTACGCAGACAATCTTCGGTACACATCATCACTGAATGTCCTTTCATATTCTCCAATGCTATTGAATTGATGCAGCTCACACCGATTGCATGTCACATTGTAATTGGTAAGATAAAAAAATAAAAACAAAAACAGAGCAAGGAAGAGTGTACACAGTTCAGAATTGAGCAAATCTGTTTCTGTTTGATTCGATCTGCGGTGTAACAGGCAGTTCTAGCTGATGATTTTCGAGCGTCCATTCGTTCCATGCTTGCGCACGTTGTCTCGTTCGCCACTTCTTGCAGAACTTCGAACTTTGTAGCAGAGTTTGGAGTAGACTCAATCCGTGCATCGGTGACACGCCAATACCCGCCGCAGAAAGAGAGAAAGAGTCAGAGAGAGATCAGTGGAGTGATGTGGGGAAAGAAAGATAGCCCGGGGGAGTTGTCATGAAGACGTACATGTTTTCTTGGCGGACATGCAAAGCAATACAATGAGCAAGGCGGAAGCAAAAAGTTGTATCCCGCCTAGCATGAGGAAGGACGCGTTGTAGCTCCCGAATTGATCGTAGAGCCACCCTGCAGAAAAGGAACAGAAGACACATTCATGAATGCTTGGTTTTTTCCTATCATTAATGCCATATTTCACAAAGTTTACAGACTTCTGGTTTACTTCTTTTATTTCTAAGCAACTATCTATTTTTGTGGTTTTACCTTTTGAATTGACCTTTCGTAGACTTTTTGAATAGATAATCCAGATTTTCAGGTTGCTCGACAACGCTTGGTAAAAATTATCCCAAATAACATCTGAGTTTCCTTCGAGACATATCGATATGTGACACGTGGCAACACCTGAAACAGACGGGCACCAAAATCTGATTAACTTTTAGTGTAAAAAGTGCTCAAAAATTTCATACAAAAGGAGAGTATCTGCAACGTTTCCCTAAGGTTTGCACTTGTTTAGGCACCCGCTTCTGTTGATCACTAACAAAACGATAAGATAAAACAGAGGTGTGCCTTTTTAAGGTTTTTTTTTTTTTTTTTACTTGCATGGTTCTTTTAGAAGAAGCGTCTACCCTTTCTCTGATTCAGTTAATTTTTGACAACTTTTCCTTGAGTTTTCTTAAAACCAAGGACTTCTGTTCCTTCAATGTAATGAAGAATATTCATGAAAACCGTGTTGATGAAGTCAAGCGACATTCACCTGTTAAAAAGCCGGCGGACATTCTCCCTATTCCTGCAAACCCGTAGGACCAACCAAGTGCGTTGGGAAAGCGCTCCATTCCAATCGTCTGTTTGACCACCACCACTGCGATGGGAAAGAAGACGCCGCTAGCCAGCCCGTAGACCAGAGAACCGGCTATTAGCGTCCCGTACGTATTTAAAAAAGGGTCCAGAATCATGGGCGCTGCCGAGAAAAAGGAAGCAATTGTGAGCAACTGCCCAGCGGTAAGTAGCTTGTAGTCAACAAGAAGCCCGTGGCCAGCGCGGGCGATAATGTTCGACACACCGGCGACCGACGCGATGAAAGTTGCTTGCATGGGCTCAACGCCTTTGTCGTGCGCGTGGGGCACGAGGTAGATGAGCCAGCCCATGTAGGTGAACCGGCCGCAGAACTGGGCGACCATGAGGATGAGGAAGCCGACGTCTGTGAAGAGGGACAGGCCCAGGAGAGAGAAACAGCGCTCTCTGGCAGATTCAGCCTCGGCCTCCACCTCGTCATCGCTGTCCGTTTCATTCTCCGCTTGCCCTTTCTCAAGATCGACTTCTTCGTATTCCATTTTGTCATCCGTTCCATCTGTGTCTCCTAACACACTGGTCTCCTTTATATCCTCATCTGTTCTCGTCCTTGTCCCTTCTACGCCTTGCATTTCAATATCCTCCGTGGATCTTTTCGCGTCGTGCAATCCGTTCACTTCCGGCGTAGAGTCGTGATGGGGGCGCTCTTCTTGTACGTGCGTCTGGTCTCCATTGGCAAGGGAGTGCTGTTCATCGGCGGGCACTTGTTTGTATTGCATCTTGTTGCTACGGCGAGTCGGCGACGTCGAATGGCTCAGCGGCCGCAGGAGAACCCCGCACGTGCTCACGTGAAAACACAGGGAGCCCATGATAAGAAGTCCACCCCGCCAGCCGTACGTATCGATGAGGAGCTGGGCCAACGGTGCTAGGACCAGTATCCCTACACCGGAGCCGGCGTACGACAGACCGTTGGCCATGCTGTACCGCTTATCAAAGTACCTTCCGACCATCGTAAGACTAGGCGTGAGTGCCAGACCTAGACCGATTCCTGTATGATTATGATTATGAAAATGAACATAGCACAATATCAGAATTACATAATGAATTGTACATGTTTACCTCTTAGTTTCTGTGGTCTCACGCTGAGTGCATGTGTGTCCCAATATCGCTACATTTTTCACAAACATGAACAAGTATTTTCACCTGAAACGACAGTGCAGAGCACTATAGAGCACAATGAGGGCAAGGGGATTCAATCGATTTATGTTTTCCAATAAATTAGGCAAATTCAACTTTGAGACCATACTATCTCATCACCTCGTTGTTGACTTTGATTAATATCATAATTATGTTGTTCCGACTATGTTAAACTCTCACAGATTAATTGGCAACATATTTCAGAAGATAACATAATATTTCTGGACCATAAAGAATTGATTATACAAAGACAAACAATGTAGAGGTACCGCGAGGAAAATGAATAACTTAATCCCTAATCAATGACTAGGGTATGGATGCACTTGAACAACCAACAACAACAACAACAACAACAACAAAAACATGGCAATTTCAAGATTTCGTGTACAGAGGACATTCATGGTTAGTGTGAGGTGATGACATCATCAGCTCACTTATTTGCATATTCTTGTTATTGACTGTCCAAGAACTATTTGGGGATACCTATGGGCATTAAACAATGTCATAACTTTCCTGATTTTTACCCGATATTTCATCTCATTTCCACTGTTGAACTTGAAATACTTCCTCTTTCTTTAAAGATTAACTTTTCACTGGTCCAGAATAAAATTGTCCTGTGAGATTCCTGTTTCTTTCATTAACTTGGTAAATGAGCTTAGATTTCATCTGGCTTTGCGCAGATTTAAAGAATTCGACCAGTGACCAAAATCTCCAACTCCAATGTATTTATGCAGTTAAAGTCAGAGATGGTTATTTCACTCTTACCAGGGGATCATTTATGCGGGAAAAATACCCGTACAGTCCCTGATGATTTAAAGGGATGTACAGTTTTGGTTGAGATGCGGCTTCAGGTGTCCAGCTTTCTTTGTGATATATGCCTATGAGATACCTCTTATGTAGTATGAACGAGCATACAATTCAAAGAGGAATTTAAAGTTTATTTGATGAAAATCGGTTTTGAAGTGGCCGAAACATCCAAAACAAAGGGAAACAAAGCGGTCCTTAAAGGTGGGTCGCACCCTTTGTTAGGATCGCTTTAATTTCTGGTATTTCAGCCATTTCAATACCAATTTTCATCAAATAAACTTTGAATTCCTCTTGCTCTTTCATATTTCATAGGAGGTTTCTCATTATCTCAAAAGATTGTCATTAAAAGAAGTTGGAAACCCAAAGCCTCATTTCAACCGACACTGCACCATACAAATCACTGCCTTACCGGAAAGTGACAGACAGACGGAGAGCTCGCCTACTTCTGTTGTAAGCGAGGCCAGGATCAGCCCACCGCCTCCGAATATGCCTCCCGCAATAGCTATTGGTCGACAGCCAAACCTGCGACAGAGGGGTCCGCTTATTAACCCTTTACGAGAAGACAAATGTGAACAAATACGTAATCATAATATACCTCATTATTTCAGAATTGCGGCTTCTGTTTGATAGATTATCAAGGCAGAGAAAGTTCTCTTTACTCAAGAAAAGTGCTAATGACCGCTAAGGGCAGCCATAGGCCTAGAAAAATGACGTCATAAAAAAAAAAAGATCCGATGTCTGCAGCGGGAGGTCATAGTAAAATGACAGCATTGGTATATCACATGTTCACAATAATGGTCGCCGCGAAATTCCAGTTAGCTCCTTACACAAGTCAATTTAGTGATCGCTCTATATTGGTTGCAAATCATCTTACTAACTGCTTTGAACAAATAGACATGTATTATTTGCCTATTGCCCTCCCCTCCTCGGTATTACTTGCACGATACTATTGTTCGATATATCGAAACAAATATTGACCGCTTTACCATCCGTGCGTTGATTCCTTGGCTCTCGTCTCCACTTTGAGTCAAAGTACTATTGGCCAAGGATTAAATGAACTGTGACCCAGAGACCAGTCAATATTTACATGTAATGTTTAATGGCATAGTAGGATTATATTTGAAATAGCCATAACAAACATGCGTACTTCGGTGTTGCTTGATGATAATCTCGGCAAAAACAAACAGACAAACAAGCAAACAAACAAATCGTTTGATTAAACAGAGAAATATCTCTTACTGTAACGAACACTGCCGATTTATTAAAAAAAAAATAGGTGATTTGTTGAATAGCAAACAAGAAAAATGACAAAATGCATGATATACTTAATATAATAGTGTTGATTTACCATACCACTCACAAGACATAATGTTTAAGTAAAATTACTGCTTTATCTTCTCCTTGTCTCCTGATTTTTTCCCCAACATCTGCGTGTCTATATCATTCAAAGAACCAATCTTCAAGCAAGCCGGAATACTGTGAAAGGCAGAATGATAACCACATGACTGTGAAAGCGTTGCGTCGTTGACATGGGCATTTCTGTACTTTAGTCATTATTGCTTGGATTT
Organism: Diadema setosum; assembly: GCF_964275005.1. NCBI lineage: Eukaryota > Metazoa > Echinodermata > Echinoidea > Diadematoida > Diadematidae > Diadema > Diadema setosum. The sequence goes on along the minus strand of NC_092690.1, from coordinate 19,699,076 downwards.
GTTGATTTCTTTTCCCCAACACTCGTCTTTAGATTAAATTGTTGACTCAGCATTAACACTTTGCTACATTTTTTGTTCGTCGTTGCCGACATCCTCACAAGGGCGGTGAGTTGGCTCAGTCGGTAGCGCGTCTGCCTCACGATCACTGCACGCGGCCCGGGTTCGAACCCGAGTCTGGACTGAGCAATGTTGTGTGTAAGCATACCGTCCCCTCTAGCAAGAGGCAAAACACTCTGTCCCTCGGATAGGACATAAAATGGAGGTCCCGTGTGTGTGAGAGAGTAACAACTCATGCACGTAAAAGATCCCGCTTCATTCAATCATTGCAAAGAGCAGGGTGTTTAACCCGGTGAAGTGGTCCCGCAACTCACATCCAACTGGACCCCATGGAAGACCAGCTAAACGTAGCTGAATATGGGCTATCCAGCCATCTTCTCAGATGGAAATGAACAAACAAACAAACTTTGCATAAATAGTATATATATATATATAGGCCTTCTGCGGGCACATATTGGGGCAACCGGGCCACCGCTGATGTGCACTTATGTTTATACCCTTTTTGTTCTTCGTTCCTGGCGTCCTCACTTTGCGTACCTCAATCTAACCCTACCCCCTTGGTCTCATTCGTATACTCCAGTATACAAATAGGACAACCGGGCCATCGCTATTAAATGTTGAGCCCTGTAATTTACTGGCTCTTCAGATAACATGAAGACCTTATGGTGTGCTTTCGCATAGATCCAGAAAACGTTCTTATGCTTTAGGCAGGTCCGGTACTGTTTTGAATTCAAACTGTGTTTCGAAGAATCAAGTGACCAATAAGAACCGTGTCAGAAATATCAATGACAAATTTGTTGTGTTTGTTTTTAGCCCTTTACGTTGAAACATTTTCGTATCATGGTTACAGTTGAGAAAAAAATGTTAACATGAAATTCTGGGTTACAATATCCTAGTACAGGAATTCCTAGAACATATGCATATATTTTTCTAACATTACATACGATTGGCCAGTTGAACATACCCGTAAAGTCGGCGAAAGTGACGCACAGGGAACTGACCCATCCAATCAGAGACGTCGACACACCGAAGTAACTACGGAACGTTGGCAGGAATATCCCAAGGCACTTGGCTATACCTTCGCGGAAGATGAGTGTGCAGTGAGCGGCTAGCAGGATGAACCATCCGTACCCTGGTTGGGGGAAAACAATGATGTGAGAAATTCCTCATGCCCTCTCAGCACTCAGTCAGAATGGTAAGGGGCATTACAAATACCCTGTATTATCATAATAATTTCTCATTTCTCATCCAGTCGTGCTCTGAGATTATATAAGAATAATTATTTTACATTTATTTCCCTCTTGCTGTCTCGGGTTTTTCTTTGTTTCTTTTTTCATTACAGAGGATTTTCGTGTTGCTATTCCCTTCAGAGAGTTGTTTGATATCATACACGGAAGCATGAATCAGATCCTGACAATAATGGTACATTGTTTCGCCATGTACACACATAAAAGTGGGGGAAAAAATGAACCGGCAACTGCAAAAATATTCAGTTCCGTTTGGGGGCAGCTTGTTGTTTACATATTGGTTTCATTTTTTCATATTTTTTTTTTTATTGTAACAATCTGTCATCAGTCATGGTCACCGGTATTGACACTGTTGTCACCAGTCGTGAAGTAATGACATGAATGCCTCATCTGGTATGCATCAGCGGTTATGAACTATTTTCATACTTCGTATATAGTCACAATCATACTTGCAAATATAGCCCCAACGCAATAGCAGTCTTGTGCGCGAATTCATACAATGATCATGTCTCATTCTAAAAGCATATGGAAACTACAGGTCCCACTTGTGGTTCACTTTTAGTTTACATTATAAATGTGTATCTCGTTTTCTTTATTTGTTATTTATTCTTGATCTGATCAGAAATTTGTTATCTGCTCTTCTTTTCTTGCTTGAAAAGACTGATTTTTCGTGGCTCACCGCCAAACAAGCTTGCTTTAATGTAGGTTTTTCTTTGATGGAAATAAATAAACTATTGAATTGAATTGAATAGGTCCTGTCACACTTCTTTAACATTAAACTGTATAACCCGAAAAGTAAATCGCCGTACTTTGATAGTTATCATCGAAACTATTGTGTATAATGTATGTGTGTTCTTTTGTTTGTTTAATAGTAACAAAATACCCCCAAAAAATGTAACCTGTAGCTCATATGAGACGTATGGAATGAACTGAACTAAATTGAAATCAATTAAATTCAATTGCATGTGAGCACTAAATTGCCACAATTATAATCCATTCCCATCCGTTTGTTCGATCCTATCCTTTTGTGTCAGCTTGAACATTCATTTCTTGTCTTTTTGACTCATTTCCTTTGATGTCATGTCAATAAATTTCAATTAATGTCTTTCAATTAATTTCATTTAATCGCCTCGGATAAAAGTGTCATTTTTGTCACAGTAGCTGATTGTCAAGGTTGATAGCATAGCATCATAACTTGGTCAACAGTAGATATGATAGAAATATTCGTGTATTGTAATCTATGAAAATACTCTTGTTGTAGAAACAAGCGAACACAAACAGAAAATCAATTAATTACCTGCTTAACTGCTTAAAAACAAAGATACTCTGAATATTCACATTTTAGAAGTACACTTATTTCCTTGTATTCACATCCTTTCTGTTTGCTGCTTACCATACATGTATCATAAAGCACCACCTTTGCGCATGATCTATCATTTCACCTAGTTGTATTTATTGCTGGCGTGATATGTTTTTAATTATATACTGATGGTGATGCGTTTCTAATGTCTCCTGCTTCCTGCTTGATGAAATTTAGAAAGTATGAATATAACAATTATTACTGGTAACTGTTCTGTATGGCAATTCATCACACATGCACTGTAATTATGTCACATATGTATGTGTAATGAAAATTATTGAAATTGCAGAAACTGGCTATAATGATAATCATATATGTATGTATTATGTTTGATTATATCGCTAAAAAAAGAAATGTAAATGATGCCATACAGAGAGTAAATAAATCAAATTAAAATCAAATAAAAAAAATTATACAATACACTGTCTTTGATATATCCCTTGTCATGGTCCCTTCACCCTTAACCATGATCAGGGAGAAGACAATTGTTGCATATGCTTTTGAAGTGTTTAGTAGGCCTACCTCCATCGGGGGCACGTGGCGCCGTTTCCGACTTCGAGTCCTCGTCGGGGGATGCCCCCTGTCCCTTGGCCTTCTCTGGCGTCGTGACCTCGTGACCCGCGCCGAAACCATTGCTATGTGACCCAGTGTCGCCATTGTTGTTGGAGCTGAGCTCTTTCGGGGACTCTGACGGGAGTTTCGCGTATTTCAGGAAACCTCTGCGAAAAGAGTCACACATTATGTAGCAAGTTACAAATAATTGTGTGCATTTTTCCTGTCTCCATTCGGGTAACACGATATAGTTGCTAACATTCCTTCAATCAGCGGTGACTCGTAGACCCTACGAAGTTTTGCACTGTCTATTGGACGTTGAGGTACTCTGAGGATGAATCACCCAAGCATTAAATGAAGAGCAAACGGGTGAGGATTCGAACATACACACACTATTGTCCAGATCACTCGTCGACTTGAACCACAGCACTCCCACCAAAGCTCAACATTGAAGATTGTAAACATTACAATCTCCTTCCATGACACTTTGTGCTGGTGCATGGAGCACACATTAGCAGCACGCTTCTCTGGGAAAGGAATATCTTATTCACTGCATATGTATCTTTGTTACGAACTCATTATTTCACTTAATCACTGTTGGGCTGTCAACATTACATTTTATGCAAAGTGACATGCAAGTCAAAATCACCGAATTTTGTCATGTTGGTTATACGGTTGCACGGACTAAGGGAAAAACATCTGTGGCTGATGTTAGTACCGTGATTAAATAAGATGAATGAATGAATGAATGAATGAATGAATGAATGAATGAATGAATGAATGAATGAATGAATGAATGAATGAATGAATGAATGAATGAATGAATGCATGCATGAATGAATGCATGCATGAATGAATACGATGTTTGCTCCTCCTCCGAAGTTATTTGTTTAAATTCAACAACCATGAACACCGTAATTCAATTCCACAGGGTTTGCGGTAAGAATTTATGGTCTATTCGTGATATCTTAGTCGCAACTATTCTGGAACTACGATTTCCTTGTTCCTAGTTTTTCGCACTTTTCTATCAATGAAAAAAAAAAATCCTTCTTTGGATGGTATAACTAGTTGAGGAAGATTAATGGCCTGAAACCTCAAGTCAATGTTTCATTATCATGTTGGCTGTCTCTCTATGTGTCCGTTTGTGTGTGTGTGTGTGTGTATGTGTGCGTGTTTGTGTGTGTTTGCAAAACAGTTGATAAGTCGACCATAATGGTAAAATAAAAAATAAAGTCAGGACTGACTATAACAGCTAGTATGATAGTTACAATAAGGCGATAACACACTTGCAAGATGCACTTACACAGCGGTGTCAAGGAGAGAGAATTCGATTTCCATGCCGCACTCTCGAATATTAGAAAAATTAAGAAATCGTCAATCATTTTTTTTTCTTCTTCTACAGATTGGGGAAGACATGTACAAAGCAAATTAAGAATTAATGATATACTAACAATGTTTCAGACGTATACATACTACAGTTACATGTTGGGTCTAATCTGAAAATGTTGGTGACTTCGATTTGGGTGATTCATGGGTTACATCTCGTTATTCCGAAGGTTCGTTATTCCGAAGACTCTTTAGTCCGAAGATTCGTTATTCCGAAGGTTCGTTATTACGAATTTCACTTTAGGATTAACGAATCTCCGGAATAGCGAACCTTCTGAATAACGAAACAAATGTTCGGATTAACGAACCCTATTTCATTTTCGGATTAACGAACCTCTAGGCATAGGGAATTTGTGTGTTTCGGATTAACGAACCTTCGGAATAACGAACAGCACCCGATTCATGCTACGTGCTTTCATTTTCCCATAAAAGTAGAAGTGCAGGATATTACATACACTCCACTGCTGGCCACTTGCTCATGACTGTGATTTCCAGTGTGGCGAACACTTAGGGTGGGATTTCACGGAGCACGCGAACGATTTGCGAAGGACGCGAATGGCAAAATCCAGCATTCGTATTTTAGTCTGCAAAAGTTCGCCAAACGAACGTGAGGGTTCTGAAGCGTCGTCAGTTGTTCGCGAATGTCGTTTTTACTTCGGCGAGAATTTCAAAAAAGTTTGAAATTTTCTGCGAACCTTTTCCGCACACTTGGTCGTGATTTGCTCGTGAATTGTTCTCGAAAGTGTCTTTAAAGCCTCGTCATATGCGCAAGACCTTCGCAAGACACGCGCTATGTTCGCAAAATGTTCGTGAAACCCCAAACAGACTCCGAAACTTCGGAGAATGTCTCGCGTATGTTATGCGAAATCTGCGAAGTTTTTCCGATCATTTTACGACGTAATCGCAAACTGTTCGCGTACCTTTTGAGACATTCTCGCGAACATTTAGCGCACGTTTGGGGGATGTATGACTTATACGTTTTCTACAGATAAAAATCGTAGCATACATCTAAACATCAAAGAATTATTTACAACTATAGTAACAAAAGAAATTAAAGACTAGCAAAGAGAAAGAAATGTTTGATATACAAAAAAAAATCGCAGAATACACTTAAAATGAATCTTAAGTATGTAAAATTTAATATGAACTATAGAGATTATTTTCATTCATTCGTTTATTTCATTCTTCGAATAAAAAGATTGGAAAAAATAACAATCATGCATATATACACAATATGTACAGGTTAAAATGGTAAAAATTACTATCAGCGAACAAATACAATAGAACAAACGGAGTGCATTATAATAAAGAAAAATGAAATAGGATGTATCAGTAAAAGCCTAGGAGGCTTGACAGGTAGATACACCCATAACGTACAAGGGCGCCGGAAGCGGGGGGGCAGGGGTGGCACTTGCCCCCCCAAACAAAATGTTGGGGGGGCAAAACGAGTTTTTGCCCCCCAAAGTGCCCCCTGTAACAAAATTAATCACTTATTTAAAGACCAAAATGAACAATAAAGGCATATTTCTTGTCTAAATGTTGTAATTTCATATTAACTGAAAATGCAAAAATTTCGCCCCTAACGGGGCGAAAATTATAATACACTAACAACAGACATTATTGCATCTATACACTAATAGTAACTTGTGTAAAGTGTATAGATGGTAGCCTCGTGTCCTCGAGTATGCCCGCTGAAACATACCTTTAGTATACTAAAGGTATGTTTCAGCGGGCAAAATGAAAAATGTAAGGTTTATAAACCTTACATTTTTCATTTTCTTCTTTGCTTTCCAGCAGTACAGGAATATTTTTTATTGTTCGAACGATGCGATCACTTTTAAGCTTTTAATGAGTACATTTCAGATAAATGGCAAAGTGAAAGTGGTTCGCTCGTTCTGCCCGTACTTATAGTAAAATGAAAAGTTTTCATAAGTTATTATCATAGCCCTTCGCAGTGATTTCTTTTACTATGTTTAATTCCTCAGAAATTTAATTTCAAATGCTCTATAAAAGCGACTTTTATACTCTGTTTTTACAAAAAGTCCCTACCGTGGCAGGGGGTACCCCCCTCCCACACCCTCCCCCCACCCCCCCCCCCCCCCCCGCTCGGTCGCATCGCTCCCTCGCCGAGGATCTCATACCATCACATTATTATGTACTCCCTTACGTAATAATCATAGTCCTTTGCACTGATTATTTTTTACTATGTTTAATTCCTTAATTTTTTTCTTTTAAACGGTCTATAAACGCGACTTTTATATTCTGTTTTACAAAAGCTCCCTACTGTGTGTGTGTGTGGGGGGGGGGGGGGTATCCCCTTTCCACCCCCACCCCACCCCCCCCCCCCCGCTCCCTCGCTTCGCTCCCGCGCCGAGGATCTCACATCGTCACATAATGTGCCCCCGTCGAGATTTTGCCCCCCCAAAACCAGAAGTGTTCCGGCGCGCTTGATAACGTATGACATAGAAATAGCTACAGAACAGCACGGAATAACTCAATGTGTGTTCGCGCGTGAGCGAGTGTGAAAATATGAGTGAATATAAGTTGTTGCGTTAAACATAAAACGACAAAAGATGAAACTTATACTTAATTTTAAATGAGTTCAAAAATTGAATATTGCGTAGCGATGGAGGCAGAGAATTCCACATATTTGGTCCAGTATACCGAATCGATTTATACAGGGAATGGGAAGTTACTCTAGATTTGTGGAAAAGTTGTCTATTTCTAGTATCATAATTGTGTACATCCAGATTCAAAGAAAACATTTCCATCAGATACTCAGGTAATGTATTGGAAAAATAACGATGCATAATCATACAAATACTTAATCTATTAATATCATAAATATTTAGAGTGTTCAAACTATAAAATAAAGGCATAGATGGAGCATAAAATTCGGCATTTGAACAGATACGCAGAGCCCGTTTTTGAAGACGGTGCAGTTTGCAGAGTTTGGACGGGTATGCAGTGGCCCACACAGTGTTGCAATACATAATATATGAAAGAATGCATTGTACATCATGAACAAAATACGAAGGGGGACAAAATGCCTTATATGTTGAAGTATACCAATGATCCTGGATACCTTCGAACTGACATGATTAATATGAAAATCCCAGGCAAAATGTTGATCTAATGTCACTCCCAAGTATGTTACTACCGAGCAGTGTTCAATTTCAGTGTCATTTATATACAATGATATGTTGTCATAATTTGCACTCAAATTTTGCGAATAACGAAATACGACATATTTCGTTTTGAGAACATTCATTGATAACTTATTACAGAGAAGCCAAGTATAAACTAAATTCAAATTTTCATTTATGGAATCAATCAAAACTGAAAAATCAGAATGGGATGCTATTAAAATAGTGTCATCTGCAAATAATAAGAACTGAAAAAACGGTGCACATTTTACAATATCATTAATATATATCAAAAACAGAAGGGGTCCTAATATGGAACCCTGGGGAACACCGCATAATAATGAGTTGCTATTAGAACAGTAAGTATTGTATAAAGTATATTGTTTTCGCCCAAGTGTCGGAGGAACTGAAAAAAAAAAAATCAGATGCTCGTTTCTAGTGGAGATAGGTATTAGGAAAAAGAATGTAGGCAAGCACACGATAGAGAAATGAGAGAAAAAGAAAGGAGAAATAGAGGAAAGAAAAAAAATCAACTCAAGACAGCTTCCACCTCTCCTTGGGTACATTTTCTCCCATGATTATTTGAAATGTTTCGTTGTTCGCATTTCCGTCGCGTGTTCTTCGTGTACGTAACATGCTGTACTTAAGCAATGATACACACGACATTCGCACAAACGTCGTGGAAACTTCGCACAAAATGCGCAACAATAGTTTTCGGCTTCATTGTCGGAACACATTCGGAGAAAAATTTTTCCGAATGTTGGATTTTGTCATTCGCGTCCTTCGCAAATCGTTCGCGTGCTCCGTGAAATCCCACCCTTACACATGCAACCCGTCCAGGATGAAGCTAAATCACGAAGCCATACGTAATGGATATCGAATGGGAGAATGCAACTCTTGGCAAAAGCAGGCTACTTCGTCACCCCGGAGTGCACATTGTGAAAGGGACGAGAATTGGCGATGGGACCCCGGTCTGAAAACCTGACGATAAGCAGCCAATGTGAACAAAGTCCATCAAGTGTGAAACACATTTGCACACCCACACACACACACACACACACACACACACACACACACACACACAAACAAACAAAGAAACACACAAACACATACACACAAGAGAAAAAATAATGTGGAATTTGCCCAAAATGGCGTCATGGTTCACCTATGCTGCGTGATGCAGGGCATTCATTGTGTTCCCGTATATTCGTCGCTGTGCAGCTTTACATTTTTGACTATACTGCCTTGGTGTCATTTCAAGGGATCAGCGTCATGATTTTTAGGAAAGACCAATGGGTCAAATTATTCGAGAACCAGTGGCATGTGAATTTATATCCTTCTTTTAAAATGCACTACTACTCATGTCTTGTTTGTTATTTCTTTTTGTTTCTGTTTTTGTGTTTGTTTTGTACCCATCGTTTTTTTGAATGTACTCTATACAACATTAGCACGGAAAACGTAATAGCACATCAAAAAAATAAAGAAAGAAAGAAAATGACAAATGATACTAAGATAAATTCTGGTTCTAGTGTCTAAATTGTCCTTCTGAGTGTCCCGGCTTTGTGTTCAGTAAAAATTCCCTGTTTTCTATAATGTTGAGCCATTGAATGAATATTTATGTATCAATGTGTATAATATCTCTCAGGGTACTAGTATGTGGCTGTATAGATTGCGATTGTGCCTTACCATTAGGTGTGTGTGTGGATGTATTTGCTGTCTTGTTTTTGTTTTTGCTTTTGGAGTGTTTTCCCCCTGACGCCTGGATAATGGTCTGACCGGGCCACCCCCATACATTTTTTTTTTCTTTCTTTATTTACCATGCTTAAGTTGGCATATACTATATAGCTTATTTGTCATCCACTTCACTGCGTATATTGAAGGGCTATTTGCCTAATCCCCTGTGCATGGATTTGCCAAGTTTGTAGAGGATGTTGATGTAAAATGGCTCCCAACTTTATTCATTTAATTCGGCATACACATGTTAAAGTGACTTAGTTAATAAATGAAATGTACGGATCGACGCACAATGATTGATTGATTGATTGATTGAATGGTATAATATGTTCATTAAAAAAAGATGTCAAAACATAACATGTGAAAGAGGTACACATGCTTATGGGAGGCAGCTACTGAACATGAACTAATACCATTTATGCGTGTGCATGTGTGTATATGTCTGTCTGTCTGTCCGTGACGTGTGTGTGCTTTAAAAAAAAATGTTCTGCACTATACGTACATACTGGGGTCCATGTTTATTACACAGCACATTTTTATATAGGCCAAAATATTCGGAGAGCAGAAAGTCATCTACCCTCATCAATTTTCCTAATGTCGAGTGGCATGGGTTCTTCCAAATTCCACTTTGCTGTTTCAGGTTGTTTGAGTTTGTTCTATTTCTCTGCTTGTATAAATGAAACCATCATGACAAAATCAACAATGATCACATCCAGATAATCAAGAATATGTACTCAGAACAAACAGATATAATTACATGTATAACATACGTACATGCATGTTCACATCAAAATATAAACATGAGTACTCATTATAAACAGGTGTAATTACGTGTATAATCATTTCTTTCTATCAGTCAAGCGGAACACTCAAATATCGGCTATTACGTGACGTCACAAATCTGAAAAGGATTCATGTTGTGATTCTCATCATCGTTGATAAATCGGCTGTTCTTCACATAATCGTGTTGAACCGACAAGACACAACTAGTAGCATATAATTTCACCTGAAATCAAAGTAACGTATAGGAGGTACAAACTAAAGTTTTGTTGAAGTTGTCGACGTCTCCATTAAAAAATAAACCCTCATGAACAGCCCCACGTAGGTAGTGCTGGGTATACAGTTTTGAATGCCATGTCTGCATTATGCTATTAGGCTCGCCTCCTTTTGTGCACGTGCCATTATATCTACAGTCACAATGCACAAAAATATGTGATAGAAGCCCATTTAAAGCGCCATAACAGACTTGGCTGTATGGAAAAAAAAAAAAAAAAGGTCTGCCCTTTAAAAATATCAGGGCGACGATGAACTTATGCGATAATGATTCGAATCTACTTCAGCATGAACCACCATTTTTGAAAAGGTGAATTTAGGAGACAAAAACAGCGTGTCTCTTCAGGCTATTATGTATAAAGAGAATCTGGTCAACTTATCACTTCTAGCATGTAGGGCGGGGGGGGGGGGGGGGGAGGGAGGGGTGGAAGGGGGATTGTGGTTTGTAGAGAATTGAGCCAGCAGGTAGACGGTTACATTGTACATGCAATTCAGTCAGCGCAAATGACGAAATTTGTCTGCCGAAAGTGGAGAGAACATTTTCGCTGAATCGGATGCTAATAACATCTTTCATGCAACTTCGTCGGGAATTTCGATGAAAGAAATAACGAAATGTCCTGAAGACTGCATACCTTTTCTTTCTTTCATCTCTTGCGTTTTCGCTCCTATATATTTTGTTTAACCTTACCAACACACCTGCTCCTGTGAGTCGTTTCCGTAATAGAGTATCGATCGAAGCAAGCAGTCTCCGCCGGGCGGAATAAGTGCAACATGCACGAAGGAAAGAGATTATACGACTACGTATACTGCCTGCGGTTTGGAAATTGCCCGATATAGACAACCATGAACGTATTGCGACACCTTTTTTTTTTTTCTTCTTCCTGTCACTTGCTGTTGTCCTTCTTGTTGTTTTAAATTTGATTTTTCTTCTCTAACTGATACGAATGATGGCTGAAGTATAATATACCATTATATCCATCTATGTAAAGTAGAAATAAAGTAATGATAATGACAATAATAGCAACAATTATTGTAATAATAGTTCTAATAATGATCTTCTACGACGTATAACACAACTGTTATACTCTATACTGCGCCACAACAGGAAACTCCTGTATTTTCCTGAAATCATACACACCCAAAATACATGAAGATGAAAATTTAGAACAGGATCAGCTTACAAAGATTTAGTAATATTATTAAAAAGAAGATATATATATACAGATTGCACCCATGAGTTAAAGTATGTATATATGTATGTATGTAGGCCTACGTACAGTCAGACCATTATGTTATGTTACTCCCGCACGCACTGCGCACGGGGTCGCTTCGTGCGGCTGCGTGCAGGTTCGTGCGATCTCGCACGGGAGCGTATGGCTCCGTGCGCCCCTGTACGCGCCCGTGCGTAGTCGTGCACCTCCGTGCGGATCTGCACGCCCCCGTGCAGATCCGCACGCCTGCGTGCGGATCCATACTCCCTCGCACGCTGTCGCACGGACCCGTGCGGGTCTGGCGCACGGTCCCGTGCGGGTCTGGCGCACGGTCCCGTGCGGGTCGGGCGCACGGACCCGTGCGGCTTTTGGGTGCGATTTCGCACGGCCCCGTGCCGCCAGTGCTTGGTTCCCGCATGATCCCATCTCACCTCCCTGGTTCCCGCAGTGCTTACACGGTACGTGTGTATCAGGTGTAGGGTTGGACCTACTACTAATCGACCGCCTAATGTTTATTTGCTTGATAAGAATATTTAACACTGAAATTCACGTAAAAAACTTGACCTACGGGATTGAGAAAATCCAGCTCTATCAAATGCCGTTGTTCCCTTTTCGATTCGAAGTTTCAGTGCAAAAATATCGCCGACGAACTTGCGTGGCCTCGTTTCAGCTCCCCGCGGTAAATCGCGTTTTTAGGATCGACCGCTGATTTTGCATTGACAATGCACGTAAACCGAGTTGTATTGAACACCGTGTTGTACGAAGCTTTTTAGAAGCCTTTTAGAAACTTCCGTAGACATTACATTGTGCTATCATTACGATTCGGTGAAAATATTCATTCGAAATTTTGTCCTTGATTAAAACCATTAATGAACAGTGAATTATCGCGTTTTCCCACACCATCCTAATCTACATTCAAAGCCAATCCATTTTTATGTGCTTTGCGCGCAGAAAAGTGCGTACTAAATGTTCAGTGCGCGAATTATACGCGGTCGGTTTCAATAAGGGTGGTCGATATGTAGTAGGGCTACTATATACCGCGTGCGAGTCCATGAGCCATTCCCCGGCCGAGAGTTTCAGCGCAAGCGTGAAATGAGACGATTCCCGACAATACGAAAGGCTTGTTACTTGCGCCAAGGAGCTTCAAACCCTTGCTTGCTTATTGCCAGTCAGTCGGCAAGCCGAAAAACCCCGTCTAGAATATCCAAGTTCTCGCACGGGTGACCTCGAGTTGACCCCGCAGATCATGATCACTGAATTACGTTTTCACATGATTTTTTTATTTTTTTTTTATTTGACAGGTTAAGGTTAAAACCTGAATGCAATATTGTTTAAATTTTCCAAGAGACATGAAAGGTCATCGACTTCGTGCATGGCTAATTCATTACCGATGTCCCGGAAATAATGGGTTCACATACTCGTCTAAAATTCCCCTAAGAGTCTTCTTTTTCATTGTAGGGCCCTAACGAACGCATACCATGTAAAAGGAAAATTATTATCCAGCTATAAGATGATACCTAAGGTGTAACGTGATGATTAGATGGGTCAGCAGCGCGCGCCAGCTGAAATCATAAGGATATCATTCCTTTACTCGGCACGAAATCGCGAAAATATTGTACTGTCCCACATATAGAAATTGACGTGTTCCATGGAGGCCCTTTGTGTGTTATGAGCGACCCCAGCGTTACTGACATGGTCAATTATAAGCGTCTACTAGCTGTGATATGCTGTGTTTGTGTCTGTCGGTGGGCATTATGTACAAGTAGCCTATTGCCTCTTGCTTGGCCTCTCTCTCTCTCTCTCTCTCTCTCTCTTTTCTCTCTCTCTCTCTCTCAACAAGTCATGAATTCACTTTACCCATCATGCCTAATCGAACTACGACATGATTGAGGTAACCGCGCCTTTTTATTCTCATAGTCAAAATCAAACTAATTCTTTACATGATTTAAAAAAAATCTTCATATAATTTCTCAAAATACTCAAAAGATGGTCTCAGTCAAAACTTTCTACAAAGATTGCATACGCCAATCTTTACGGCCTAAACAAGTTTTTTAGAGCTATTAGTTCACCCTGTGACGATGACTTCGATTGCGTTTTGAACTTGTACCGAACTACTTTCAACACAACTATTACCTTTATAGTTCGATTGATGAACTAGTCTTTTGAATTGATAACCGACATTCGTAATCGTAAGCATACAGTAACAAAATACTGTCAATAACAGTTGGAAAATGCAAATGCTATAATAATAGCGCGAAATACACGAGTAACGATCATCTTCATATACATTCTAATTCCCAAGTGATGTCGCTTCGAAAATGACACATGGTTTGACTACTGCTTCAAGCAAAGAAAAGTAAAAGGAATGGGATATACTTCTAATGATAATATCACGCCGTACAAGGCATTCCACTGTATTTGGTAATGTCGGTTACGTTTTTGTGCGCTTTACGTACGGGAAATAAAAGGCAGATTGATGCTATTAAATGCTAACACAACGCATTCAAATGATTTTTTTGAAATAGACCGTGTACAATGTAATGTTTTAGTATTCGGTTTGAAACTTTAAATTTGCGAGTCCTTTATAAAGTTATATGGGTTATTACATTATCAATTCAAGCAAAAATTACAGTACTTTAATGATTCGGATTTGCTCAGAAGATTAACAATGCTATCTTTGGCAATAGTTTGCAACAGAGACAATCCGCTTCAATAGATATACAATGTAATTCTGTTTTCATAAATAGAAAGGAAAACGTATAATAAGTCAACTTTATGACTTCAATGAGCTTTCTCACCAACTGAACTTGATTTGATCTGCCGTGCATGATATCGCTGTGTGTTCTATTAATTCTATGATATTGTTTAATTTGATATTGTTTAATTGGCACGCGTGTTTTTTTTTATGCAGAATATTTCAGGTAAGTATAATTCATTGAAGGTAATAATGTTTGTACATATGACGTGTTCGTTGTTTTGTATTTTCATTTTTATAATATATCACGTGTCCATTATCTGATTATGACTACGAAAATATGACAACTGTTTGAATGCGGAGTATGTACTGGAACACTAATGTCTCCCACCAGTATAGACAAACTAATTTCTAGTCGTCTATCCCCGCTTGAAATGGAAATGAAATTACACACCAAAAAAAAAAAAAAAAAAAAAAAAAAGAAGAAAGGAAACAAAGTTCAATTTTCAGTAGATTTCAACTGTTTTGTTTAGTGCCTGATACATGTAATGGGCAAAATTCTTTAGCGCATAAGCAATCACACAACTTGTGGGAATAAATGTATGTCTTAATGATTGTATCTTATGGAAGAAAACTCGTCTCCTTGCCTGAATTTTAGCTTCTTCTTTTTCAAGCTTGCGGGAAAGAAATAGTTGAACATCAATCGCAATCATAAAGAGAAGCCACATCCTTAAAAACAAACACAGGAGTACTGAGACGCACTACGAAATGCTTCCTTTTGTTGGGGGGGGGGGGGTTATTGATTATTCTGAAGGTTCATAGATCACACAATTCATATGGTTCGCTATTAGCTTAGGTTCGTTAAGAAAAAAAAAAATAAACAGATAAATGCGTTCCTTTTCCGGTGGTTCCTTTACCCGAAAGTAATCAAGCAATCACTTATTTCAGTATAAGATTTGTGAATACAAAACGATACGACGACGGCCTTTAAAGTATTAATTCCGAATATAATTGTAAATATGACTATCGGTCTATACTCAACTTCTCAAATGCAGAAAGATTGCAACTGTAAATGTGGTGTTCTGTAAAAAAAAAATAAATAAACAAAAATAAAAATAGGTTTAAGCTACAAGTTAATGGTTCTTTATATGCTATGGTATCATAAAAGTGACCGAGAATAAGAAGCACTATATATTTTAAATTGATATGATACAATCATAATTATTAAAAAAAAAAAAACTGAAGCTGTTAGGCCTATACATCAACATTTGCTTCTGATACGTATAGTATAAATTATGTGCAGCTTTGGCAATCGCGATAAAAGCGATAGATAATGTGGACGCAACGCCTATAAGGGAAATGTGCCTAATATGGCGGGAATTCAGAATGTTACGGCTGTATAACAGCTGCAGCAGAGCAGGCACGAAAGCAGTCGTTGATGCTCTGCAACATTACGACCATGTGCATTATTAGAGGGTTTTTAGTACACGCAAAGAACACGATCTGAAAAGACGACTATCGTTAATTAACTTCATTAACTTCCTCTATTGATGCTGTCTTTTGAATACCCGCCTACAATGGGTTCTCAGGTTCTATTCACTCTAGTAGTCCATGGGCCAGGCCAGATATTGGTACCATCTGAGGTGGCAATACCTTTTTGGTGTCATTTTGTTTGTCGTGCATAGATATGCCTATCAAGCTATGATAGCATTTCCAAATGAGTAGCTTAGTCATAGTAAATTAATTTTAAACCAATTTGGTCTCGTTGTTATATCCCTCTACTTCTGAATCGAGACCAACGGCTATACAAAGAAGAGTACTGTCTTCTGTATGTTCACAGGTGTTCTGTTGTAAACGCGGTGCGCTTAGTCTTTATTCAAGGCAGCGAAGGGAATATCCAAGGGTTATGATATCCACGGCGCTTAGTCTAATATTCAAGACGGCGAAGGGAATATCCAAAGCTTATAAAACAGTGTATATCCCTTTATCTAAAAACAACAACAACAACAAAGCAATTATTTATCATTTTCCGCTGAAAACGCTACGGTGAAAACGCTAATACCATGCCAATGTCGCTTTATTTCCATTCAAACAATGAAATATTATGCAAAAACAATGTACCGGTACACTACAATACATTATAATTGATAATGTTGTAAATGAACAGAGTGATTTTTGTTTATAATTGATGTATTTGTTGAGAGGGTGGTATAAAAACAGTATAGATAATCCCTTTTATTAGGAACTTTAGATATGATAACGGTACATTGTTCTAGATAAAGACTAAGCGCATTGCACCGCGTGACAGCTGTGGACATCATAACCCTTTGGATATTCCCTTCGCTGCCTTGAATAAAGACTAAGCGCACCGCGTTTACAACAGAACACCAGTGGACGTACAGAAGGCAGTGCTCTTCTTTGTATAGCGGTTAGTTTCGATTCAGAAGTATAGGGATATAAAAACGAAACCAAATTGGTTAAAAATTCATTTATTATGACTAAGCTACTCATTTGGAAATGCTATCATAGCTTGATAAGCGTATCTATGTCCGACAAACAAAATGACACCAAAAAGGTTTTGCCACCTCGAGTGGTACCAACAACCCATTTTTCGGGTCTTGGCCCATGGACTATAGGTATTGGTACTTGCTAAACGCATCTCCTTTAGTTTCCATTGACAACAATATGGGAGGAGAATGGAAGCGATCAAGGCCCTCGCTAAAAGACGCTTGTTGTAATACGCATTGCGTGCCTTTCTTTCTTTCTTTCTTTCTACTGTTTCCTATTGTTTGTGAGTTAAAAACTTGCGGCAACTAAGTCACCGCAGCCGACACACAACGCTTACCGACTCATTCATGCGGCGGCAGCGGCACGGACACAAACGCACTTCAGTTTACATTCGGGCTGCCGTATTGGTTAGAATAGTTAATGATAGACCTGTCCTGCGATTGGGTCATTATCTTACACATCCAAGCTATGCCGTATATGGTAGTGCGTGCGATTGAGCGTAAACGCCGTCGCTAAGCAGGACTGTTGTTAATATTCGTTTCTATGACCCATAGGGATGTCCAAATGAGTTGTATTACATATCAGTGTAAAGCTTAGTGTCTGTAGAATTCACATATAGGCATAACTACGATCTTTTTTTTTTGCGACTTTTGACTCATTCCGACGGAGCGCATCACGTGTGTGGCGCTCCGACAAAATGAGTCATAAGTCGCACGGCGAGTTTTCCCGTAATGAGCCGCAAATGAAGGGGAAGCAGTGCTCGGGTCGAAATTTTTTTATACGGATTTTGATTCCTTGATGTTTTATCTGTTTGTACAGAAAATTTCAGCGTGTAAAAATGAGTACAAGTGTCCCAAATCACAGTTTTTCTGAGACAATTTTTTCGGTTACATTTTTTTCGAACGCTCGCCTTTGCGTTGCGTTTCGCACCTATTGTTCTTGCCCGATTGAGACTCCACCTCCGTTTCTAGGGTGTATGCTAATGAGGCATTGCTCTTGACCCCATTGAAGACAAAACAAAGCATGGTGCGCGCGGCGGTCAAGCGGTGAGGGCTTTAGAATTACGCAATAATAGTGAGCTGACCAAGGCTATCGATTGCATGACCAGCAAGTTTCGTTTGATACATGCCCTCCATTTCATGAAGTGGTGATTGATGTGACGCACAAATCGCGCTGAAAAAAATAATTCCAACGAACGATCACGCAGAATTTATAATACTTTATCTATGAGCTAATACAATGATCATAATAATCGAACTTGAAACCTCTGTATGCGAGTGTGTACTTTTACAACGGTTATTAATTGGCCTCATTAATGAATTCATTCAAATAATCGTAACTTTCCTTCCCTGGTATGTGCCTTGCTGTTTAAAGTTTATCTCTGGAGATATAGTAGGGCCTATAAGTTGTCAATTACATGTATTCTCGTTTTTATTAAGTCGACAATTCGTGTGATAATTCGCCAAATTTATGTAATGCATACTATTGTTTCCCTGGTTAATAAAACTTATTGCCCTATTTCTTATGATGGTTTGGGCCGCGACGGCATGGAGAGAAATCGGAAGATAAACATTATTAATGCCCAAATACAATGTAGGTCGTGTTCCCTTTTGAGGATATTCTGACTCTTGTCATCTGTGTATTTTTTTAGAGGTATAAGACCTATCTGAGAAAGGGACAGAAAGCTGTGTCGCTACTCAAAAGTGTGCTTCTTCATTTTGTTTTGTTTTTTAATCAGAATGTTTGTAATGATAGCTGTTTGTCGTGTATTGCGTGTAGCTGACATGTGAGAGGTCAAGTCTGCAAAGAATTTGGCTAACAGCTTTGCGAAGTACCAGCGCTAATTGCCCATTGAATTGCGTATTCTGAGGAATTTCAAATGAAAGAACTCGGACGACACTGTTCACGCCTTGTATCCGAGTAAACCCCGCATCAACGAAGCCTTAAACAATGAAAGGTAAACTTCCTGCTATCAAGGGGTGGATAAAGACGCAACCAGTATTCTTTCTTCGCCATTGATAGCAGAATCAGTGACTGAATGGAGCAACAGTGTTGGGGGATCGGCATTATGTCTGCTAATTTGTAAAAGAATTTTTCAGTCCCCTTTTGTCTTCAGAACCACAGTCAGGGACGCTAAGTTACTCTATCTCCTACAAGCTGTCGTTACTATCTTAAAACGTGAATTTTATGAAAGGTTAAAAGTGATTGCGGAATCAGTTCTTCTGCGTGACACATGCAGGTTTTTTTAATAGCATACCAAGCTTAAATCGTTTACCTGTATAGAAAGGGCGGGGATACACACTTATCGCAATTATCCGGATTTGAGAGTAATACACTCTACTACTTTTCTTCATCTTTCCCTCAACAAAGACCATGGTAATTCAAAACAAACAAACTAACTAACTAACTAACAAACAAGCAGTTGCATTATATCAGAACGTATACAAATTTTTGTGTTTCATGTATGTATAGGTCATCTCTTGATGTATAGTACGCATTTGTTGTCGTTTTTACAGTGTTTCCTAATGAATGCCTATAGCGAAAACCCAACACAATTTTTATCAAGGAGGAAAGGGAACTTACATTTAAATATAACATAGTTTACAGAAATCAGACATGTAAATAAGGCAATCATATACATCCGCACGGCCGATTATAATCTCTCACTTTGATTATCAAACATGATCGCCGGCATTTACGTGCTTTTTTTCTAATTTTTTGAACTTTGCCTCATTTTCTCTTTTTTTTTAAACAACTGCTCGAAACATTTAAAAATCGTAACACAGTCTGCTAACCCACAACATGATATTCCATTTGATTCGTCACTTATTGTTGGCCGGGTGACGCCAAACCTGGAATCTCGAGAGATGATACACGGCATTTTGTTTGTTGGTTTTCGTCTCATCGCTCAAAAGAATTTTGACTACGATTACAGAGGTATCATCTACAAGACATAACTGATAGTTTACAGTAGTGATCATCAATTCAGTAAGGATTAGTCAAGTCATGAATTCACTTTACCCATCATGTCTTTTCGAACTACGACATTGTTTGGGTAACCGCGCCTTTTTGTTCTCATAGTTCAAACTAATTCTTGACATAATCAAAACAAATAATTTTCTTTATATAATTTCTCAAAATACTCGAAAGATGGCCTAAGTCAAAACTTTCTACAAAGATTGCACACGGCAATCTTTACTAGCCTCAACAAGTTTTCTAGAGCTATCAGTTCCCCCTATGACGATGATTTCGATTGCGTTTTGAATTTGCATCGAACTACTTTCAAAACAGCTATTACCTTTATAGTTCGATTAATAAACCAGTCTTTTGGATTCATAAGCAACATTCGTAATCGTAACCATACAGTAACATAATACTGCATGTCAATAAAAGTTGGAAAATGTAAATGCTATGTCAGTAGCGCAAAATAAATGAGTACCGATTATCTTCATACATTCTAATTCCTAAATGATGTCGCTACGAAAATGACGCATGGTTTGACGACTGCTTCTAGCAAATAAAAGTAAAAAGGAATGGGATATACTTCTAATGATAGTACCACGCCGTACAATGCATTTCACTGTATTTGGTAACGTTTGGTTACGTTTCTGTGCGCTTTACGTACGGAAAATAAAAGGCAGATTGATGCTATTAACATGCTTACACACAACGCATTCAAAATGTTTTTTGAAATACACCGTGTGCAATATAATATTTTAGTATACGTTTTGAAACTTTGAATTTGCGAGTGAGTCCTTTATAAAGTTATAAGCAGGGTTATTACATTATCAAGCAAAAATTTAAGTATTTAGGGATTAGGATTTGCGCAGAAGACTAACAGTGCTATATATAGCGATCGTTCGCAACAGAGACAATCCTCTTCATTAGATATACAATGTAATTCTGTCTTCATGAATTGAAAGAGAAACGAAAAGAAGTCAACTTGTTAACTTCATGTAGCTTTCTCACCAATTGAACTTGATTTGATCCGCCATGCATGATATTGCTGTGTGTTCTATTAATTCTATTAAATTATTTAATCGGCGTGCTTGTTTTTTATGCAGAATATCACAAGTAAGTTTAATTCATTGAAGTTCATAATGTTTGTACATATGGCGTGTTCGTAGTTTCGTATTTTCATTTTTATAATATATCATTTGTCCATTATCTGATTCTGACCACGAAAATATGGTGACTGTTTAAATGCGGAGCATGTACTGGAAAAATGTAATGTCTCCTGTCAGTATAGACAAACAAATTTCTAGTCTATCCCCGCTTTAAATGGAAATGAAAAAAAAAAAAAAACGAAGTTCGACTTTCAGTAGATTTCAACCGTTTTGTATAGTGCCTGATTCATGTAATGGACACAATTCTTTAGCACATAAGCAATCACACAACTTTCGGGAATAGATGTATGTCTTAATGATTGTATCTCATGGAAGAAAACTCGTCTCCTTGCCTGAATTTTAGCTTCTTCCTGTTCAAGCTTGCGTGAAAGAAATAGTTGAACATCAATCGCAATCATTAAGAGAGGCACATCCTTAAAAATAAGCACAGGAGTACTGTTTTCTGTATGTTTCGTAGAGCTGTAAAATGCAGCTCTATGGTATGTTCACAGGTATTCTGTTGTAAACGCGGTGCGCTTAGTCTTTATTCTAGACGGCGAAGGGAATATCCAAAGCTTATGATACAGTGTATATCCTTTTATCTAAAAACAACAACAACAACAACCAAAAAAAAAAAAGATTCCTCTTGAATTTTACCGTATTTTGCAATTATCTATCATTTTCCGGCAAAAACGCTAGTGTGAAAACGCTAACACCACGCCGATGTCGCTTTATTTTCATCCAACAAAAAATGATAATGCAAAAACAATGGACCGGTACACTACAATACATTATAATGAATAATATTGTAAATAAACAGAGTGATTTTTGTTTAAAATTGATTTATTTGTTTAGAGGGTAGTATAGAAATAGTATAGATAATCCCTTTTATGAGGAACTTTAGATATGATAATGGTACATTGGTCCAGATAAAGACTAAGCGCACCGCGTGACAGCTGTGGACATCATAACCCTTTGGATATTCCCTTCGCTGCCTTGAATAAAGACTAAGCGCATCGCGTTTACAACAGAACACCTGTGGACGTACGGAAGACAGTGCTCTTCTTTTTATAGCGGTTAGTTTCGATTCAGAAGTATAGGGATATAAAAACGAGACCAAATTGGTTAAAAAAAAAAATCATTTTTCATGACTAAGCTACTCATTTGGAAATGCTTTCATAGCTTGATAAGCATATCTCTGCCCGACAAACAAACTGACACCAAAAAGGTTTTGCCACCTCAGGTGGTACCAACAACCCATTTTTCGGGTCTTGGCCCATGGACTATAAATTGAAGTGTGTTCATGCTACATTTGAAGGGATAGCATATAGCGAAGGGAAAACAAACCTGAATGGCCATCTTCAGGAAGCTATTTTTGTTGGCGATTATGAATTACTTAACTATGAAATTGAAATAAAAACATACA
Source organism: Diadema setosum (assembly GCF_964275005.1). Taxonomy (NCBI): domain Eukaryota; kingdom Metazoa; phylum Echinodermata; class Echinoidea; order Diadematoida; family Diadematidae; genus Diadema; species Diadema setosum. The sequence continues at coordinate 19,676,595 of NC_092690.1, read as the reverse complement.
GAAAAACGACTGCAAAATCTTTGCATAATGTGCCATTATTTATAATCAAGTTTCCATTACTTTTCTTTTATGATACATTTCCTTCAATTAGTGCTCCTTTTTTCTTTCCCATTACATTTCATCACTTTCCTTTCCAGCTATCCACTTCATTCCCGCCTACACACGTATACAGATATTTTGCCCGTATATACAATCTCAAAAGATATTGCCATAACATAGATAGGCAAACCTGACCGGATGTAACATTACATTTCGATCGCTAAAGTGTGATCGGATTACCATCCATCAAAAAGAATTTAGAAGACCATCATATTTCTCTCCCCCCCCCCCACCCTCTTTGATCTCTCTCCCTCTCTTTCCAGTTATCCAATTCTTTGATTGAATAATATCATTAGTGAAGATCACTTCTCGATGATGCTTTGCCTGTATTATATATATATATATATATATATATATATATATATATATATATATATGTACAACAATATCTAATATATGTACATTCATCAAACAACATTTAGAAGACCAGCCTATTTTTCTCCCTCTCTCTTTCTCTCCCTTTCAATCTTTCTTCTCATCGCATAGATTCCAGTGTTTCGCCTGAAGACCGGAAGACCTCATAAATGTTCTATCAAATATACAAATTCCACAAAACAATAGTCTTTCGGTTAGTGATGAGTTTTCATCATAATTATATTATAACAAATAACTTCTGTCTTATCACTATGTGAAGTCTTATTTCATGTGATTCGTAATGAGCAATACTTCTTGGCAGTAGAGTTTTAAGTCAATTATAACATTGTACATACAATTGGCAGCATTTAACCCCCTACTGCTGAATCACAAATGTGCTCGTTGATCTCTTTTATTTATCCCATGGAAACCTTAAGTCATATCTGTAGGCAGACATAATGGATAATTCCAGAAAGCAAACTTCTTATACAAAAAAAGAAGAAGAAACTTCTGTGTGGATGGCAGGTACCGCAATAGCATGGATTTTTTCAGATTTAGTTATCATAAGTTGTCAAAGAAAGCAAGAAAGATGCAATGATTTATTTGAATATTGAAAATCCCATCAGGCTCTTGTCAACATTATGAAAGGGATAATTGCTGAAACAAAACCGAGAAACTAACTCAAATGAAAGATTGGTCTGCGAAACTCAACTTCGATGTTGCTTGAAGTTGCTTTTTTTCCCCTTTCTCTCATACTTATGAATGACAGTCTGATTATGTCATTTAAAGGTCGTTCAAATAATCTACTTGGCCAACAAACCAAATAGAGGATATTCTGTATAACATTCATGCAACGCAAGAGCCGATGGTTATTGCCTTTATGGGGTCCTATATATTCATCATGGTGAAACACAGCCTAACATATGCGAATGTTTTACGCAAGAATACTTTGAATAGACCAGGTGGCCAGAGTATCAGGTTACATTGTACCTCATTGAATAGACAGGATGTTGATATAAAGACATTCCTGGACGCGCTCGTAGAAAAGTCGGGGATTATGAGCATAATAGAGAAGTTCAAAGGCCGATTACAGACGGTCTCTGTTTTTCTGCACCGGTCCATAGAATGCATTTGCCTTCGTAGAAAGCGCTCCAAATTTGCGAAGAGTGATTCAATTTTGTGAGAGATGGACCTGTGATAACCCATCGCTTCAATTGAACACTTTGTTTAGGAGCAAGGTATTTTGGGCAATAAAAGCATGAAATGTTCTTGTCTTATCTCATGTGTATCGATGAAATCAAATGTTTTCATGCTGCTGTTGAAGTGGTTTATTCACTTATCGTGCCAGCGTAACATATTATATATATATATATATATATATATATATATATATATATATATATAAGGATATATATGCATTTAGGTAGGACTACATTTTTTCATTCCATTAGACTTCGCGAACTCATGCACATTGCAGCATTTTCATATTCATAAACGATTGCAGCAAATGCTCATTTCCTTTATACATTATGCTTATTGAATGAGATTAGTTCTTCATTTCTTTCTTGTCTTTTATCGGGGGATGACTGGTACTGTATAAACAATTAAACAAATATTGATTTACACTCATGACATAAGAGAAGAACAATTCAGCAAAATTAGCCGTCTGCTATGAGAGATTGAAGAATGCCAGGAGAAATGTTGTTTATTTCAACAAAAATATTGCCTTTTCCTTATTTTCTCAAGTGATGTAATAATTTTAGGCCTTCAAGCCTGTGTGGCTTGTGCTTGTCATACTTCTATGATCATGTCGGCTTCTTCTACAGCTGCTGGAGTATACGCGATGGCCAGCCTTTTTTGTTGTTGCTAAATTGAATTAACTTCTGCGTCGAATTCGGGAATGGTCACCTGCGACCCTGTTTGAAAAGACGCTCTCTCACATGGAGACGAATTTGAATTGTCTACGGGCATTCTAATTTGAATACGTTTTTTTGAAGTGATAGGATATAGTGAGAGGAAACTGAGATTGAATTATGAGCATATTCATGGCGCTATCTTTTTTTTTCTTTTATTTTGTCGACGAGTTTGAATTACATAACTGTAAAATTAGAAAACAAACGTACACACACACACACACACACACACACAGAGAAAAAAAATGACTATGAAATCTTCGCATAATGTTAAACCATTTTGAACACTCGAATATGCCATTTTCTCTTCCTTTGTAATACATTTGCCTCGATTCGTGCTCCTTCATTTTTATCTCATTGCATCACATTACTTTCCTTTCCAGCTATCCACTACATGTCTTCTTTATTCTCATCATCTTCAATTAGTCGTCTAGATTGAATACCCTCATCATGGTGGCGATCACTTATCCAAGATACTTTGCCCGTATTATTATGTATAATCTAATAAGATATCACCATAACACAGATTATAGGCAAACCTAGCCGTGTATAATATTTCATTTCGTTTGCAAAAGTGTGTTCAGATTACCATTCATCGAACAAAATTTAGAAGACCAGCCTATTTTATTTTTCTCTCTCTATCTCTCAATCTTTCTTCTTATCGCATAGACTCCGATGTTTCATATGCAGACCGGAAGAGCTTAGAAATGTTCCGTCAACTGACTTGAACATGTGTTTTATAAAATCATATAGTTGTAAGTGAATATATAATATATATATATATATATATATATATATATATATATATATATATATATATATATTCTCCACCCTTTCTCATGTCTCTCTCTCTCTCTCACACACACACACGCACACACACACACACACATAGACAAAACAATAATCTATCCCGTTTGCTGATGACTTTTATCATATATATCATATCACGTAATCACTGTGTAAGATTTAATCTCACTTGATGTGTAGTGAACAATATCTCATCCCGACATTACGGTGTATATAGGGTTGTAAGTGAATTGTGATTGCACATAAACTTTGCAACATTAAACCCGACAGGAAACCTACAAATGCGCTCGTTGATCTCCTTTATTGATCCCATGGAAACCTAAGTCATATAATTATGGTCGAAATCTGGAGGCAGTCATGATAGATAAATTCAAAAAGAAAACGTCTCTATACAAAAAAAAAAATTTAAAAAAATAGATAGATAAATAAATAAATCGTGGATTTCACAGGTTTAGTCATCATTAGTTGTCAAAGATTGCGAGAAAGGTGCAATGATTTATTTGAATATTGAACATCCCATCAGGCTTTTGTCAACATTATAAAAATTGTTGAAACAAAACCGAGAAACCAACTCAAATGGAAGATTAGTTCGCGAAACTCAACTTCGATGTTGCTTGAAGTTGTTTGTTTTTCTGTCATACTTATGAATGACAGCCTGCTTATAAGATCGTTAAAAGAATCTATATACTTGACCAACGAACCAAATGGAGGATCCCTGTATAGCATTCATACAACGCAAGAGCCGATATTGCTACTATGGGGTCCTATATATTCATCATGGTGAAACACAGCCTAACATAATTACGCGCGTGTATTACGCAAGAATACTTTGAATAGACCAGGTGGCCAGAGTATCAGGTTACATTGTACCTCCATGAATAGTCAGAATGTTGATACAAAAAACATCCCCGGACGCGCTCGTAGCCGCCATCTGAAAAGTCGGGGATTATGAGCATAATAGAGATGTTCAAAGGCCGATTACAGACAGCCAGTTTTTTCTGCACCGGTCCATCGAATACATTATAATGAGGTGCTTCGTATGTATTATGTAACCTTTTTTACGGACCCCAATGATTTAATGATTGTTGGGAATCGAATGTGCAAGTTCTCATGTGGTTGTTGCCAACATTTATCATAGCATTTATACTTCGACAATGACATACGCTGCAATAAAGCGAGAAACAAGACATATGGCAGAAGTTTTTTTGTTCTTTTCTATCTCTTTCTCTCATACGCTTAGCATTCACGGGAAATTGTATATAAAAATTACGATGTTTGATATTTTGATGCTTGCAGCATTTTCAAAGAAACCTTGGGATAACTAGACCGGTGGTGTAATGTAAAACATTTTCTTGAATAAAGAAACGATTCAATCAATATCTATATATATTTATGTATATTTATATATATATATATATATATATATATATATGTATGTTTATATTTCTTAATCTATGTATATGTATATATATATATATTGCTAAGATTACAAACCTATCGAGACGGAAACTGTTAATATACCGACCCATCCTGCAGCGACGATGTTTTTTGTTTTTTTTATCTCCTGCTTACGACAATGTGTAAGCTCTATATATATTTCAAGGCTTTGGGGGAATATCAGAAAGGACAAAGAATGTGTGTGTGTTTTTTTTTGTTTTTTTGTTTTTTTTTTGTTTTTTTTTGTTTTTTTTTTAAAGAGAGGCAAAAATAGTAAAAATACTAATACACCATACTGATAATGTAACAATATGGAACATCTACAATGTACATTTATTATTACCTTTTGAGTGATCATCAACATCATCATCATCATCAACAACAAAATGGTTCCCTTGATGTAATTATACAATAGCTTTTCTCTGTTGTTGTTAATTGTCATTATTACCATAATTATTTCTACACTGTTCAAGTTATCGAGTGACAAAGACACACATACAACCACACAATTTTTCTAATTTCTTTGCAAGGAGAGATACATGTACACACGGTGATGGTACTCCATATTCTTAGAAAGATTGGCAGTGATCTCTGCAATGTAGAAAATCGTCCATTTTTGGACAGGCATGAGTGTTTACATGTATAATACGCAGTTGCACAGACTTGTAAGGGCTTTCATTGAACATTGTACAGTGTGTACATCGTATCGTCTTCTCGCGATCGCTTGCAGGCACACAGGCATGGGCACGGATCCACAGACATGGACACGCAGGCGCACACATAGTCATGAGCACACACTTACAAAGGGGATACAATGTATTATTATTTACAATGCATGCACGCACGGCCTCCAATGGATTCGCACGCAGGATGCTAGTCCACTGCCTAGACTGCCTTCGTATACCGCCAATGAGGGCGTATGAGAGAGTGAAAAAAAGATAAGAGTCCCGTGTCGGGACTAGCAGGATGCTAGATTCGCACGGACTCGCACGGTAGCGTGCCAGCACCACGCACGGTACCGTGCCAACACCTCGCACGGTAGCGTGCCAGATGGTCCGCACTCGACGGTGGCACGCAGCCGCATGGAGGCCCACTGACTGGCACGCAGCCGCACGGAGGCGCACGAGGTCGCACGGGGTCGCACGGGGGCGTACAGAAGCGCACGCACCCGCACGAGGCCGTATGAAATGGCACGGAGCCGCACGCACCCGTGCGAAACCGCACGCAGCCGCACGAAGCAGCCCCGTGCGCAGTGCGTGCGGGAGTAACATAACTTAATGGTCTGACTGTATGCACTGATGTAGGAAACATCAGTTTTTCAAGTCCCCTGTGCTTTGCCATTCTCTTGCGCATACTTAGCATACACGTATCTACGGATTTGTCCGCGTTGCATCTCGACCTGGCTGTGCAACAGTTACTGTAGGCCTAAACAGGGAGTTGCTGTATAGGGAAACCTTTGGATTAGTTATGCTATAGGCACCTTGCAAGAAAAGTGTGCTCGCTGTGCCGCTAAGTAAACTCATGTTTGCCATGATTGTTCTTCGGTGATCAAGAGGAGAAGGGTTACAGCTCGTTATTCCGAAGGTTCGTTATTCCGAAGGCTCTTCAGTCCGAAGATTCGTTATTCCGAAGGTTCGTTATTCCGAATTTCATTTTCGGATTAACAAATCTTCGGAATAACGAACCTTCGGAATAACGCCACAAATGTTCGGATTAACGAACCCTTTTTCATTTCGGAATAACGAACCTTCGGAATAGCGAACCTTCGGAATAACGAACAGCACCCGAGGAGAAGGACCAGGGAGGAGGAACACAGTGTCGACACTGAATTGTGCATCCTCCGGAGTTGATGCCTCCGCGCATGCGCCCGACAAACCTCTTTCGCATGCCTCCGAACTCGAGATCACCGCTTCCTCAATTCTGTTCATTATGGAAATCTTTCTCCTGTGACGTCATCTACCTGTTGAGGCTACACAGGGGATTCTTTCTGAGAAGACTGTACCTAAGGGAATCCAGGCATTGATTTAATTACGAGACTGACGGTCTTAAACTGATGAATAGAATTAGGACAATACATCCTTCCATTGTATGCCACTCTTTCTGAAATTGAATCAAGAATATAATGTTAAAGATAAGAAACTGTGTATATACAGTACAGAACAGGAGGATCCGGAGAGAAATTAAAAAATACCTTTGCAGGACTTCTGAAGCAGGCTAATACATGTAGGCCTATCGTTGGTTTTTGTTTTGTTTTTGTTGTTGTTTGTTTGTTTGTTTTACTTTTAGTTGAGTTAGTGTATGTAAAAATAGTCTATGTCTCAAGTATGAATGGATTTGCTCAATAGCGAGTGGCTATGCGCAGACCAGTACATTGTATAACTCTTCTTTGTTTCTTCTTGTTAGTGTTGTGACAAACATTCTTGTTACTGCAGGGGAACCGCTGCTTCGTAGATATATTTGACGATCGATCGGGACCAAAGACTGAGTGAACAAACTGTTTCAATCATATAGAACGCCTTTCAGCACAGCGCCTAATCGACACCATTATGAATCCATGTACTTTAACTGTGATATCATTACGGATTGAAAAATAATGACTAGCGTTAGTTCTACATAGTAGCACCCTGCACTGAAATAAAAGGTCACTGTTGCCCTGTTGCCTTTGCACAAGTTGACTAAAGAAAATACAATGTAAAATGAACATCCAAAACACACAAACACACACACACACACACACACACGCAAACAAACACACACAAAAGCCAGACGATAACGAGAGTAGAAAACGAAAATTTACTTTGAGTGACTTCTGTGTCAGTGCGCTTATTAACGCCTATTTGAACCGCTATACCGTATGTCCCCAAAAAATTACAACAGGACCCTCCGCAATGATATCTTTAAAAATAGTGAATCAATCCAGATAGAAATTCAGGGTATGAAACTATAACTGATTGCCCACATCTTACAGAAAACCCCATTCCATTTGCTTTAATGGTCAAAGAGAAATTAGGAATTTTGTAGAGGATGTCAAGATTCTCTTCCCTCCAAGTTCTGTCTATTGTATTTACACACAAAAGCATCGAAGTGCTAAACTTGGAAAAATCAGACTCATGACATGCTTTACAACATTCTACATTTCTCTGTGACCGCTTAACCAAATTGAATGGGGTTTTTTGCAAAATAGAGCTAAGATGTTATATTTTAAGACCCTGAAGTAGCATTTAGACAGTTTAATCATACTGGGTGATATCAATGCAAAATTTTGATTGTATTTTTTTTTTCTGGGGGGGGGACATACTGTATAGTTGTTATCGATTACTATCATTATTATGCTCTATATCGTATAATATACGCTTGTTATGTTATGGTTCCTCCATTCTTATTTTTTCGGGGGGGGGGGGGGGGGGCAAGGTGAACTGACAAATTTTCATCTCTGCAGGAACCTGACATCGGTGTGGAGAGACTAGAAATTGAACTTTGACACATGTTGATACGTCACATGTGAAATTATCAGTTAGCATTTTCTGTTGAATTGATGCTTTCGAACATCAATGGAAAGACCCCTATCCCCCCCCCCCCCACACACACACCCCCCCCCCCAAAAAAAAAAAAAAAAAAAGAGGAAGAAAACCCGCTGCATTCCACTGACCTAGTTTTTGACGATTTTGTAAATAAGGACAAAATATCTCGGGGATTTGAAGAGCCTATTGATAAGGGAAGTAGCTACGTTACAGCAGGGGACCCGATGCAAACACTGCAGGACGCTTGAAGCTCAAGAAAGCCCATTGTCAGAAATCGGAATCATTCACAGACGAGGAATTGTAAGGAAGCCAAAGATATGGTCTTACTACTCAGTTGGAGTCATATAGTTCAAATACCGTCACTCCAGATCTATCTGAAAACCTCGATTAATACTTGATACCGGAGTGTACTAGCCTATTTGGTGTTCCAGGAAAAGGAGAAGACTCGACAAAAACATTCTGAGAAATCTCGAAAGGAACACGACAATTTATTGATCACCTCAATACCGACCATTGTACATCCTTGATTGATCGAGCCCGTCGATTTGATCACCATAGACAATGAACTCACCAGTGTCGAAACAGAATACACATGATAAAGGAAGAGAAATTTGCAGAATCATGATGTCAAAAGAGCAGGTGGTGTGGCTGATTGAATCTTGGGAGTCAGCCATGCAGCGAAGGAATGTATTACCTACCGAGTACACAATTTTGTTTCTTCAATATCGATCAATTAGCACAGTGTAAGTCCACTGTCTGGTAAAGGAAGCTCGCAAAGGTATCTCGATTTCAATTCAATTCAATTGAAATTTATTTCGTTCTTTTCACAATGAAATAGTATATAAACATAAATCTCACTTTCTTCAGTGACAAAAATGATGCATGTAATTTTATACATAACGGTAGCTAAACGACCTGCTGAGGTTTAGGTAGTGGATTATCATTGTCATCATTTAATTGCAGGGGATTTCATGCTTAAAACATGATATCTATTTCATTTGAAAGCTACAGAAGGAAATGGACTAGAATTGCATCTGTTTTATAAAGGGCCCTCGTTATATCAGGGGCATACATTTACAGCCAGTACTATCATTCATCCCTTCTATTCTGCATCGAATGCTATCAGTTTGCTCTCTCACATCAGGCTTTTCCCACTCTCAATCAATTCTGTGGAAATCCATTTCATTTCTTTATTTCTTCCTCATTTTTGTACACTTCCATTCCTCTGATTTCCGTGTGTAGAATTCCCTTTTATATCCTTTTCTTCTCACCTGTTGCTTTTGCTTTGAAGTTGTTGAGTTTTTTTTTTTTCCTTTTCAAAAATGTTCTTTTCAAACGCATTGTTCACTTGTCTTACATTTTCCGTTTGCAATTTGCAATTTTCCGGGTCTTTTCATAAATTCGTATGAGGGATGCTTCATTTCACGTGGTTGCGGAAGATTTGGTACTTGTTTTACGCTTCATTTTGGATGAATCTATCCGCCAAATGCCCTGGAACAAATTACCTGGACCTTTTATGTTTGCTTTTGGGATATAGACAATTATACACACTCGGAAGTCGAAGCTTGGTCTCCACCTGACACCCCCCCCCCCTCCCCTCACCCCCTCTCTTTAAATTGATTGATTGACTTTATTTTATTCTATTTCTGAATTTCTGTTTCATACATAAATAAAATACAAAATCAATTGAACGAAATAATTGAGCACAGTAAAATGACAGCAATTGCATCAGTTTGTGAATTTGGTAAGAGTACAACGGCGTAAATCCGTATCGAGGAGTGGCACGGGGGAGGGGGTGATCGGCGATAGTCACCATAACCACGATTACAAGCCCATAACCGGACCGGGGAGGTGGAGGGAACCTTGGTAGGGGGCTGCCCCCCCCCCCCCCCCCGACACACACTTTACAGGGATCGAATGTTTGCATCCCCTACTCTTTTGCATGAAATATAAAGTGGGAGGGAAATGGCAGCAAAAATATGAAGACTTTTTGTTCTTGTTTTTGGTTTGTTTTTGCTTGTCAGCCGATTTTCGGCGGAAAATCACACCTTAAAAGTATGAAGACTTTTTTGTTGTTGTTTCTCTTGTCTTTTGTTTTTCGTTCTGCTTGACAGGCGATATGACCCCCCCCCCTTTTTTCCAAAACGTATCGTCGCCCTGAATATAATGCCCAAATAAAATGAATAAAATGGTAATATGGATCTCCATTTTTTTAATGTGATAATGTCGTAGATATTTCCCTGTAGCTACTGTATTTTTCAATTTTCTTAATTTTAAGTCAATAAAGCATTAATCCCCAATAGTCGGGGCCAAAGGGCATAGTATAGGGTGTTTGGTTAAAATTCTTCCAAAGCACCAAGTTTGGCTTACAGATCTACTTTTTCAATTTTTGATGGGTGCCAAGACTGGTGCCTCCTTGAGCGGCCATATTGGCTAAATCCAATATGGCCGCCATCCAAGTTAAAGGTCAATTGTAATTACCATACTGAAAGAGTTAAATTAGAAATATTTCCACTGAGGAGGGGTTTTCGGTGTTAGAGAATGTGATCCTGATATCATTTCAACAATAGGTCAAGATCACCTTTAAAGGTCTCTTTCAAGGTCAAGTTTGGGTCAAATTAGGCAATTTGGGGCATTTTTTAATACCTCTTTAGCTATCTCACATCCTTCCGCTGAATAAGTGAAACTCCTATTTGTTCTAATTGTCTTCTTTATACTCTATACACAACTCCTTAACAATTGGGCCTGGCCAAGAGTGGTGCCCCCATGCCCCAATATTGCTTGTTTCCAATATGGCCGCCATCTGGTTTGCATCCAAGGTGTTGAATCATGGTAAGCAGCTGGCAGCGGGTCTATCACCTGCATGATCCGGTTAAAACTCTGCCAGCAAGTTATGATTCAGTGTAACCTCCCGTTGAAATTGGGCTAGATCTATACCCTCGATCTCTTTCAAGACAAGGCAGCATGCATCTTCACTGAAGCACGCGATGGAGCTTACATTGCAGGGATCGGCACACAGATCTCCACGACTAAACTGGATAGACATCCTGAGGTCAGACCAGCGTTCCCATAGGTGCACAGCCACTGTATGCGATCATCAGAGTCTTCCAATGGCAATATTTAAACAGTGAAGACAAGCTTGTCGCTATGATGGGTGCATTGCACATAGAGTACAGGATGCACGAGATGATAAGAACGCTGATTTTAGACTCGCGGGGTGGGCTACAATCCTTTCTCAAGCAGAGGTTCTGGATTATCGGGTCGTGCTCAGTCTGCACACAGTGAGCTGAACACCATATCAAGTATACGCGGTATGTCCAACTGTAGGACCTGTATGTCCTACTGTGTTAGCTCTACAGGGAAATATACGGGGCCATACCATGAGACCGACACCCACGAGTCATACAGCCCACGAGTTCGACATTGAAAAAAAGGTCCAGGAGTCATACAGCCCATGAGTTCGACACTATAGGTAAAAACAGCCCACGAGTTCGACATTACAACACGGGGCTTAATGCGTCGGTCTTGTGGGCCTTGTTTGCTTAGCGTCGAACTCATGGGCTGTATGACTCGTAGGCTCTATGATTCGTGGGCGTCGGTCTCGTGACGTACACCCAAATATACTCCCCAGCCATGTCCAAGCACCTCAAAATGTTAATGGACCATAAATGTCGTCATGAATGACGTATTACGACAAACCCAATATGTACCGCCGTAAATGACGTTATACCTGTAAAACATACCCTTATAAATGGCGTCCCCAGGGAATATGGTACCAAGTACAATAGTATACCCTTCATGGTATTCTAAATAACTATTTCTTATACACTAGTTGGAAAATATCAACAAAACTATCCTGTCCTAATTTACAATAAGGAATTCACTTAAATAACTAAAGATTTAAGTGTATTTAGTAGTGATCTCTATATATCATATTGTATGCCGAATTTACCTCCCTCAATTTTGAAAATCTATACCAAAATAAATTCAACAAAACAAAAATTCTACATCCAATTAATTTACAAACTTTCTTCAATCCCAATATACTGCAAGAGATTGACAGTTTATATCAGGGTAATTTTTAGCATTTCTCACATTTTGCACTGCATGACACTGCTTTGTAATGTGTGTAATGACATGGGGAAAATGTATGGAAAAATCAAAATACATGATGAATATGTATTTTACATGGAATCAGCTCCCGTCTGTTGTCTTGGCAGAAATGCATCAATCTTGCAATGTTGTTGTTTACTATTTTCCCTCTCCATCACGAGTAAATATGGAATTTGTTCCAATTTGTTTTTCGCATTATATTGACATGTTCTACAGACTGTAACTCACCAAGATGCCTCTTGAAATGTTTTGAAAACTTCAAGCTTGATTTCACGTGAGCGGATGATCAGCAGTATTCTTTTTGATATTAGGGAGCTTTAGATTTTGACGCGCGGACGTTTGAGCCGACGCTTGCGCTGGACATTCTCCTCTCCCTGCGTCGTGTGGAAAAGTAGCTTTAGATTACGCTAGGACGCAACGTATAAAAAACAAAATCGCGCCCCCATATGATCAGTGCATGAAGAAGCTCTCTACGTCGCAAACTGTGCGGACGTGAAAAATAGCCCAGCCGAGCGTAGTGAAAAACTCGGGCGACGCAAGCTAAAAATATATTGACTTTACGCGCGCTACTGCGCACGCTCAGAACATGTTTTTTTTTTCCTTTGAACGTCCGCGCGTCTAAAATCTAAAGCTCCCTATTATCTCGTATGAAACAAAGCATTGTTTCTCTTCAAAAGATAGCGTGTCAGTCGATCTGCACCTCGCACGGTTGGTGCTAAGACATTCCAACCCACGGGATCTGTTTCATGAAACGAGACTTCTCTTTTCTTTTCTTTTCCCCACTAACAAATAAGTTTAGCAGGAAACATAGAAGCATTTGCACATACTCTTTACATTTCCCATCGCATGCTTTTAACATTGGAATTTTCATGTACACATTTTGCCTATACCTGCAGGTTTGTTTTTTTTTCTTTTATATGAATATTTGTGTTGGTCAGTTCTTAATCATTTCCGATCCACGTATTGATGCTAAGAAATTACATTTCCTTGGAAACTTTAAATTCCTATTTCGTAACTTCATGTTTCTCTCTTTGCTCTTTTACAGGAGTAATGTCAGCATACTAAGTCAAGATGACAGTTAAGAGTGACCCCATATCCCCCGTGACAGCTCAAGCTAGAACGTAATAAGTAGCAATATATTTTTATTTCTAATATAATCATTTTGTTACCGCAGTCTGAATAAAATCCCCTGAACCTTACTATATGCTCTTAGAAAGGTGTTGGTAATAATGACTGTATGCCTTTGTTGCCTTTAACATGAAAACAGACATATTTCATGTATTACAAAAGTCGTGGGACAGCTATAGCTCCTACTACCCGCCTTTCCAGCCGCCTGCCCCTTGAAGGACAAGTTCACCTTCATAAACATAAGGATTGAGAGAATGCAGCAATGTTAGTAGAACACATCAGTGAAAGTTTGAGGAAATTAGACAATCGATGCAAAAGATACGAATCTTTAAATTTTTTGTGTTGGAACTGCTGGATGAGGAGACTACTACAGCTTGTGATGTCATATGCGTACAAATATAAAGAAAATGTAAAGAAAATTCAACATATTTTCACTTTTTTTCGCATAATAAAAGATCACTTGACTTGCCTCTTTCTAAACACAGGGGGAATAATATTACCCATAACATATGTCAGTAACGAGTTAAGGGAATGTGTCCTTTTTTCAATAGATGAAATTTTGTGAAATTTTCTTTTATATTTTCCTTATATTGTTGTACTCATGTGACATCATACGCTGCAGTAGTCTTCTCATCCAGCGGTGGCTGCACAAAAACTTCAAAAATTCATAATTCTTTAACGGATTGTCTGACTTTCCTCAAACTTTCAATGATGTGTTCTACTAATATTGCTACATTCTCTCAATCCTTATGTTTATGAAGGTGAACTTGTCCTTTAAAGAGAAGGGGGAAGGGAGCCTACATCCTTAAAAGTCATGAAGCTCTTGTATAAAAAGTAATGCTTTCAGAAGAATCTGAACTAAACACTTCTGATAACACCTATAACAGAGATGCCAACTGTTACTGCAGGTTTAATGGAAAATACTGTTTTTCCCAAATTATATTACTACGCATGTCTACTGCAGAATGGTAAAGATACTGTTTTTTTTACCAGAAAAACGCCCTCAGCCCTCAGCAACTCCAATTTTATTTCCAAGGTTGCATTCCTTGCTACAGTCGCTGTAGGCAAGCCATTCTTTTAGATTACCCCTTACGAATATAAAAGATTAACTCCCAAATGACATTTAGGGTGACTTTATGAGACAAAGTTGGTCTCAGATCACAAAAATAACTTAAGAATCTGCTTTCTTGACCCGGAAGAGCTCTTAAACTGATTTGTTAGTGATTGTAACCCTTTTAGGTTTTTTTTTTTTTTTTTTTTTTTTTTTTTTTTAACAGCTATAGTACCTTTAAACCAATATGGCGGCCATATTTGATTTTGCCAATATGGGCGCCCCAGAGGGTGCCCTTCTTGGCGCCCATCAAAATCGAAATAGTATAGTTTTGGCTACATGTGTGCCAAATTTGGTGCTTTTGGAAGAATTTGAACCCCAAGTCCCTTGCGCCCTCCACTACAAGGACATCGTCCCGTTTTGATGATGGTGGGTGGGGGAGGGACTTGGAATTGGAAATCTGTGCGAGGGAGCGGAGCGACCGGGCGGGGGGAGGGTGTGTGTGTGTGGGGGGGGGGGGGTATCCCCTCACACGAGGAAGATTTTGCATTTTCAGACCTGAAGTTCAGCAATCTGGTGCACACTTTCCAAAAAAAAAAAAAATGTAAGAAAAAGAAATGAAGGGTTTGTTTGCAAAAACCGATAAGTCCATATTTGAAGATTTTGAAGTACAATCTCTGTCAAAAAGTACAAAATAATACCTTTTAAATGATATATTGGTCACTACATATAAATGTATATTTTTGAAGTTATGGTCAAAAGAAGCAAAAATTTATTTTATTTTTATTTTTTTTTTAACTTTAATCGCAAATATCTCCATTTGACAAATATGGACTGATCGGTTTTTGCAAACAAACTCTTCAAATATTCATACGTAATTGAATGACTAAATCGTGGTATCTCAGCTCTTCTCGAATTGCTCCGCGTGTGCGACATCACTGTGTAGGCCTATATACTAAATTGTACATAGAAGTTAGTGGGGAAGCTTTTGCATTTTTAGCACTTTATAGGCAAATTGTTCCATAATAATCCACATCAAAATACCCTGTTAACTTAAAAAAGAGGGACCGTTTCAAGTCGATAAAACACGCAAAAACATGCATCAAATTGCACCATTTACAACATCAAAATGCCAAAAGTTCTCACCGTGGGAGGTGGGACAGCCCCCTCCCACACCCTCCCCCTCTTGCTCGCTCCGCTCGCTCGGGCTCTGTCACTGCGCTCCCTCGCATATAGTAACCCTCGCATATAGTAACCCCGCCCCCCCCCCCCCCTCGATGATATCCTGGCCTGGGGGGGGGGGGGGGCTTGACCTTGACAACCCCGGTCCCGCAGCCCCCCCCCCCCCCACACACACACACCAAAAAACGTTCCGCGGCCCCTGTAACACCTTATGCAGCCAATGATCCTTGTAAAAGTGGAATACCGTTGTCCTGATTTGATACCTCTCGTAAGTCAGCCTCATCCATTGTTGCAAACAGGCTAAAAACATGTATAAGGGAGAGGTAGGAATGTTCATAATTTTGTTGTTCATTTGTTTGTTTGGTCGGTTGGTTGGTTGACTGGTTGGTTGGTTGGTTGGTTGGTTGGTTGGTTGGTTGGTTGGTTGGCTGGCTGGCTGGCCAGGTGTTTGGTTGTTTGTTGGTTGTTGGTTGGTTGGTTGGTTGGTTATTGTTGTTGTTGTTTTTTTTTTTTGGGGGGGGGGTGGAAAATTAATGCAAGGGGAAAATATTCCAATACTAGTAAGTCCTCTTTCATTAAAACACTTATTAAAGAAAAATCAAGTGTAACTTTTAGTAGATTAAGCGTTACTTGTGATCAATCGCAAAGTTGTTTAAGAAATGTAATTTGCGATTGATTGCAACTTACGCTCAATCTTTATGAAAGAGGCCCCAGATGTGGTTGAGCTTATACAACTGTTACAAACTTGTTAGCATATTCGAAGAACTTTATGAGTTCGTATTGGCAAAATACACGGAATTTCGATCCCGGATGGAGCCGATGCTAGTGCAGACGTCCCTATGTCACGATTTGACCCGGAATGAATACAGAGGCAACACTGAGTAGCCGGTGCCTACAAGGAAGGAATACGGAGGCAACACTGAGTAGACGTGCCTACAAGGAAGAGTTCGTATTGATTTTCATCCGTGATGTCCGAAATGAAGAAAAAAAATCCACGGACATGCCGGATGATCACGGACCTTGCCAGATGACTTCACGGTCGGAGTCTACACAGTCATGCCGAAAACAGTACGGATGACGATCCTCAATGACCCGTGTTGCGATCCGTGAAAGTTTAAAAGGGGCTTAATCCATAACTGGCTGGTCACTGTCATTGCTTATTGACGGGTAAAAAAAAAAAGAATAAAAAAGATTGTGAGTTGGCAAAGTAAAGGGCAAGGTCAGGTCAATTCAAAACACAAAACAAAAAATGGAAGCATAAAAAAAAAGAGAATGCGAGCATGGAGTCGGTTTGTTATTATGACGTGCATGTACTTTGAACTCTGCCAATACGTGTCCTTATCAATAGTAAGCTTTGTATTACTTGAATATATTCAGATTACAGGAGGTCGCGGTAGTGACCTACAAAATAACTACCCACAGAGCCCGCGGTGCTGGCTGGAGTCGACACGGGTAAAAGGTGGGAAAAATCACAGAAAAGCCAATATCTATTTTTGGATTCCGGAAGAAAATATTGTTATAAAAAGGCAAATAGATATCAAATAAAATCAGATGAAATGAAAATGTGTACAAACTTCGTACATTATTATCATCTTCCCGTTAATGAGAATGAGGTTTGCAACAGATGTCGCAGTTGTAATAGCGAGATTTTCAGTATCAAATTATTTGAAGGGGCATCCTATCAAGGACATGAGACTACCGATTGATGAATCACTGATGAATGGCGGTGTTGGATTTTCTAGAATTCTTATTTCTTTTCCTAAAGAAAAAAAAAAAGAATCAGTGACTAGTTTTGACACTTTTCTCAAATTGAGTTAACATAATATAACCGATACAAGCTTCATTTTTCACGTTGTGATGACAAGAAAATGACGTCGTTTCGGGTTTGTTTTTTTTTCTCTCCTCAAATACTTATGTAATTCTTTTTTTCCGCACACGTGTCTGATGATCCGATACATTTTGATATGAGTATATGCTTTTACCTGTATTAGCTTTAAATAAAAAAAAAGATAAGTTCAATTTTAATAAACGTATACATGGAAAATTGTGAGGGCATGATATCATCAACTTTCTATCATCAAATCTCTTTGGTCCTGACAGAGATGCCCTAGTACCATTCGATTCACGCCCATGCACATGCCTGTTACACAAATGAAAACTAAACTATTGAACTCAGAGGACAAGTCTTCGGAATGCAGACACCTTCTTGGCAAACAGTGAATGTGAATGTTTCCCAAGCTCACGTTGGAGAAATATATCGAATGTCATCAAAGTAAGCAGGTGTGTTCCTCACTGAAAGGATTTGAAGAGTTTGTTTGCAAAAACCGATAAGTCCATTTTTGAAGATTTTGAAATACGGTCTCTGTCATAAAGTACAAAATAATACCTTTTAAAGGATATATTGATCACTACATATAAAGGTATATTTTTGAAGTTATGGTCAAAAGAAGCAAAAATTTTCTCATTATTCTTTTTGTTTTTCTTGACCTTTAATCGCAAATATCTCCATTTGACAAATATGGACTTATCGGTTTTTGCAAACAAACTCTTCATTTTTTTCTCAACAATTTCGGCAACATTTTAGAGACCCTAATACTACCCTTCTAGAGTCAAGTATTGCGACTGTCATAAAATATTCTTACGTATCACAGACGGAGAGAGAGAGGGAGGAGGGAGTGGTGGTGGGATCTGATAAAGAGGTGTGTGAAAATTACAAAAATGTCAAGTCAAAAGAGGTCAACCGGTAAAGTCACGAATAGCCGTCCATACTCTGCTAACAAGTGGCCCAGTTCGATTAACCATTCCGAAATGGCTATTTTCTCTCTATCAATGCAGTGAAGTTTGACTGGGTTTCAGGCCATATAGCTCTCAAAGAAAAGATATAGTTTGCGGTAGATGTAATGCAGCGAGCGACTTAAGTTGTTTGGCAGGTATTTTTGGAACGGATTTTAGTTGGCTAAATTTTCGAATTTGAGACAAATAGTTTGCCCATCCCATCACTGTATTGAAGAGGAGAAGTTGTCATTGCTTGCAGCCGGCTCCCGCTTTCTCTGGCTTGCATCCTCGCTATCAAAACTTCGGGCAGATTATATAATGGAAAAGGCATATCAACAATGAATTACTAGCCCTGACACTGCAATGTTCAACCCTTTCATCTTCTCCTACATAACAGTAACCTAGCACAAATGTTTCGGGCGGACATGCTGCTTTTACTCTGATCAACAACAACAACAACTACAACAACAATAAAATGATCATGCAGCGACGATTCTAATGAAAAGAGAAATCAACCGAACATTAGCCTATAGAGAGCGGTTCAAAATTAGGAATTAGGCGCGGGGAACCGAAAAAATAGCTGAAGGAGGAGAAAATAAACAAACTCGCTGAGGAATAGACATTATCAAAGTCTTCAGGGGAAAAAAAGCGCACCCACGGACACCATGCCGAGTGCAGGGATCTCAAGTCGTGGGCCTTATTATGATTGCTCATAATCCTTTACGCGTTAAGATGAAAAGCAAACATGAGAACACAATGTGATATGATATTAATAGAATATAGAACTTGTCAACAATGTCGTCTCAATGCTAGTCGGCATTTTTTTTTTTTTTTTTTTTTGTGCAGGTATGATGTGTAAAATGTTTGGTCCCGAACCGAACAGCGGGAAAAAATATAAAGACCAGCAAGCAACTCCTGAATAACCACTCTCTATGCCGCTGTGTACCCAACGTTATCGAAAGAGGGACATTATTTTCCCTTTCGCTTTTATTCATCAAAATTGATGCCTCCGCATGAAATAACTTTATATAGCATATCGTTTTTTTGCTTTTTGATCAGGTTTGTTGCCGCGTTTATCCACCATGCTATATCCTACAGCTAAAGAAATAAAACAAGAAGGCGTACTAAAAACGGTGGTACATGTAAACTCTCGTCAATACTATGCTCGTAGGGGAAAGTGATCACCAACATCTCTGTATACCCTTCTGCAAAATCGTACCACTAATAGGTCTTTATCGTCAAAGCGCTTTGCGTCGGTTTTCGTTGATACATGCATAAATCGTTTCCTTTTTCTTTTTTCCCCCCTTTTTTGTTGTTGAAATAAATGGATATCACTTGCGTCTAGTTGTGTGACTGAGACGTGAGACGATGTGAAAATTCATTAACATGTGTACGGAAAGGCACGCCCCGCCTGCGACCTTGTATTTGTCAAATCTTAAACATTTTGACAACAGGCGTCCAGAATAAATACCTTTTTTTTGTTGTTGTTGTTTTTGCAAGAGCACAATTTTTGAGTCACGTTTTATGTTTTACTTTTCATATATATTGCATCGTACAATGTTTGTAATCCTATTATCAGTATAGCAGAATATGTTCATACTGTTGTACATTTATGAGTGTAATTAAAGTGTAAATGAACACATCACAATTTCAATTCAGTCTCTTTACGCATAAATGAAACAACATGCCTGACTTCATTATAACGTTAATCACTAGAGCTAGACAAGGAAAGGAGGCAAGCAAATAAGCAAGCAAACAAACAAACAAACAATAAAGAGAGCATGGCCTGTGAACAAACAATAAATTGACGGTGTTCTGTCGCTCCACATGGTGTAACTGTCTACTGCGATCTTCTCTTGGAAGCTGTATTTTCGAATTGGTAATAGGCATCGCAGAGACGATAACTCGAATCACTAATTGAAAGCGCTTATAGAGTGATGCGCATTTCGGTAACCGTGGCTTCTCGTGAGTAGTCATGCTGAAGCGATGCTAAACCCCTTCCAATATATCAATATATCCCTTAAATATTATTAGAATACAAACTATAAACAAACGTCTGTGGAGAGTCTGCAAAAAAAAAAAAAAATGTAGTCATGGCTTACCGGTGTCTTCTTCTCTTGCCCATGTCGTATCGGAATACTTAAACCGCTCTCCCGAATGCCTGTTGAACAGTGCACTGGACCGGAGACATGCGGTTCTTTACATAAGAAATATCATGGGCTGGGCTAGGCACTCTGGCGCACACAGTGGACCATTCAGAAGTCGATGATTATTGTTTGATTGCCACACCATTGATCTCAACTCAACGTTTTATTTGTGTCGTTTACATTATTTTTTCATCCACAGTTGCGAGTCGTTTTTCTTTCCTCTATCACGTTCATTCTCTTCCACTCTTCCCATCCCCTTCTCCCCCCCCCCCAAATCCGAGGTCATCTCACAAGACCGACACCCACGAGTCATACAGCCCATGAGTTCGACACTAGGTACAACACGGGGCTTAATGTGTCGGTCTCGTGGGCCTTTTTAGCTTAGTGTCGAACTCACGGGCTGTATGACTCATGAGCTGTATAACTCATGGGCTGTATGACTCGTGAGCTCTATGACACGTGGGCTGTATGACTCGTGGGTGTCGGTCTCGTGACGTGCACCCCTCAATCCTTCCCTATCATAATTCATTTCTTTCCACTTCATCTCTCCCTCTACCATCCCCACGTTCCTGCTCTCTGTCTGCCAACCCCCACCCCTCCTCCTCCTCCGCCTCCTCCTCTCCTCTTCTTCTTCTTCTTCTTCTTCTTCCTCTTTGTCATATTTCTTCTTACGTCTACCGTCGAAGTTTCATTTGACGTTTAGACAATTACGTACGGCGAAAAGTTTATTCATCATGAGTTGGATTTGACACGGCTTCACACTCGAAACTGCGGTGTGTGAGGGCGTGCAATGTTTTCATACCTTGGCTTTGACAACGTGCATGATATTTTCATCATGATTACATTTTGACAGATTTTACACGCCTTAGATTTGACATTATTCCCATGCCACGCCTAAGTGTAAGGTTTACAATATTGTTATCATTATTTTTCGGTATGTATCTTTATTTGTTTGTTGACTATCGTTTATCTTTCGTACTTTGCAATGTATATATATGCTTATGATGGAATTCCTGATTTACCTTGTGTTATGTTTTGTGTGAAGAAAAATGAGAATGAAATAAATGAATTGAATGGAATGAATGGAATGAATGGAATTCAATTGAATTGAATTGGTACTTGACAGGCTTCACACCTAGAACTGTACACTCTAAAACATGAAATGGTAAATCAACATATTTAAAGTTTGTCACTCATCAAACCTTTTTGTTTTTCTGTGCAAATGTTAAATCTAACACTCAAAATGTTAGATTTACCATTTCTGAAATGTTAGTTACACGTTTTGGGTGTTAAATCTAACATTTAACAAGAAGTTGGAGGAGTGACAATATTTCAAATGTTGATTTGAAATGTTGATGTTGTTTAAGTGCAGTAAAAGGTGTACAGTGTTTTAATCATGACTTGGCTTTGACAAGATTCACATCCAGAATCAAAGTGTATACAATGTACAGTACTTTGATCACGACGTGTGTTTTTGTGACAGCCTTGACACTTAGAACTGCTAATGTATACGCTGAGGTTGCCCACACGGAAATATTATAGTGTATCATGTATACTGTTTTAACCTTGACTTAAATTTGACAGCGTTCAATCGTCACTTCGATTCTACAGGTTTGATTATGTAGAGCTAAGGTGCACCCGAACCTTACTGAATTCGACTGAACTATTTTGTAAACAGTTCTTTAAACTAGGCCTACGCATTACCTTGCAAACCATAGGCCTACATTCACAGTTTCTAAGTTTGGTTTGGTTTGGTTTATTTCTGCATTTTCTTTCTCTGTGGACAAATACAGTTGCAAATGAATACAGAGTGATACAGAGTATGCAAAAAAAAAATAGAGAGTTAACATACAAACCAATACAAAAAATATCATTTGCGTAACAGCATCAGTGTGTTTTATGAATCAAAATAACATATTAAGGCATACTGTATCTATGAACAAAGGAGAAATCAATACAGGGGACCGTCATCATAGGCAGAGCTTGACGTGGATGAGGCCCTATATCTATATATATAATACAAATATAATACAACACCAATTATATATGTACTCATGAAACTCTTAATCTTGATTCACGAAACACATTTTGCTAAAGAAAAAAAAAAAAACCGGAAAAGAAAAACAATGACTCGGCGCTTTAAAAAAGAAAAAAAGCACGCAGCACCATTGATTTCTGCATGGTATAGTAGACAATAGAAGTGTAGGTGTGTGCAAGTAGGAGTAGGAGGTTATGGTTCACGGAAGCAAAAGCCTTCCAAAAATCCAAACACACTACTCCCATGAAGTTCCCTTGATCATTAATATTAGTTTCAAGCCTTACAGACGCAGTTAACAGTGACACCAAACAGGCCTGACATCTCAAACTCTGTGTTTGTCTAGATGTGCTGATATCGAACGAAGTTCAAATAAAAATCATTAAAAAAAAGTTTGTGCTTCCCTAAATGTTACACGCAAAGAGAAAGAGGAAATAGAACTATGCAAAAATTCCAAACATTCCATATCTTTTTTCTATTCATGTTCCATATTCCACATTTCATATTCAGGTTTTATATTACATTTGATTTCGAAGTAAAATATGTTTAACACAACAGTCAATTTTAGACATAATTTCACAAATGTATAAGGACATGTAATATGATAATGTGTAAATATGAGGAACCTACTAAAAACCAATGCTTGTAGGACGTAGGTTCCAAAGAAATCATATAAGCGTTTAGTACAACATGCTAATTACGAAAGATGACGAAACACATGCGAAATTCAGTATGTCGAGATTATGATAAAATCTACGGAATGAACAAAATAGTTTATAATGTTCAAGATAAAATTCAAGGATACAATGCTACATAAATTTGCAATATTGGTCAAACAAATGTAGTCAAATGTAGTCACCCGAGCGAGGCATCATTGCGAATAAGAACAGATAATTATATCAAATGATCACGGCAAGTAACTAATCATAGGATTTTAAAAAATTGGCTTTTAGATTTTGCTTAAAGGAACTTAGAGAACTTGATTGCAACCGAACAGAATCTAACTCATTCCAGAAAGAAGGGCCAGTAGAAGTAATTGTCTTAAGGGCTAAAACTGTACGAACGGGGGGAAAGTGATATGATCCACTGTGTCTTGTAGGGTAATTATGGATTTCACTGTTTTTAACAAACATTGAGGAAAATAAACTAGGAAGATCACCAATGCTCAACTTAAACATAAAAATTCCAACGTGATACAAATACAAATCAGAAACTTTTAGTAATTTACTGGAAACAAACAATCCATTTGTATGATCCAAAAAAAAAAAAATGTGCACGATTTATAATCCGCAAGGCCTTTTTCTGAATCAAAAATAACGAATCAATCTTAGTCTATCAAAAGAGCAATTCCCCCAGGCCAATATTGCGTAATTTAAGTAAGGTAATATTAGAGTTGAATAGAGGGAATGCAATATTGGCTTGGGGAAGAGGTACTTCAATTTGTGAATAACTCCATTTTTTTTTACAGGACAACTTACATAAATAATCAATATAAACCTTCCAAGAAAGATTACTTTCAATATAAATACCTAAAAATTTTGTTGAATCTATTTGATTTAACTGCAATCCATTCACTAATACTGAACCTGGAAGAAACTTTATTGTATTACTGAAAACCATATAATTCAACCCCGTTTACAGTGCGAGGCTCGGCCGCTGCCGAGCCCGCCTTCATTTCAGTGTAAACGCGCAAAAGGCCAAATGCGGGGCCAAAATTGGCCGCGCATTTGGCCACGCTCTGGAGGTGGTCTCGGCCGCGGCCGAGCCGCGGACGAGCCCGGCCTTTTCTCAGTGTAAACGCAAACTGGGCCAAATGTGCGGCCAATTTTAGTCTGGCTTCCAAACCCTCTGCCCGTACTATTTCGCTATTCAGGATATCAACCCCCTCAACATCGAAAACTAGTATAGTTTAAGGTGGTTTTGTCCTGCAAAGGATTTTTCCTTCGGCAAAGGACTTTGCCCGAACGGCGACTTCGTCGCCACGGAATCCAGTTGACAAAGGGTCTGACAAAATATTGAAAGGTTTGAATCAAAAGCGCGGCCGAGCCCGGCAGTGTAAACGGACAAAATTGCGGGGCTCGGCCCCGCAATTGAGACTGGGCTCGGCCGCGGCTCGGCCCAGCCCCGCACTGTGAACGGGGTCTTCGTCTTATTCATATTGAGCGATAATTTATTCGCCTGAATCCATTCAAATACCAGTTGCAGTTCGTCATTCACGGAATCAAGCAACACATAAGGATCTGAGTGAGAATAAAAAAGACTTGTGTCATCTGCAAACAGAAGAAAAGACAGCAGAGAGGATGAGTTGCGAAAGTCATTGATATAAAGAATGAATAAAAGAGGACCTAAGAGGGAGCCCTGTGGAACGCCACAGCAAATCGAATTTATTTCTGAGGCATGGTTATTCACATTAACAAACTGAGTTCTTCCGGTAAGATAACTTCTGAACCACTCCAAGGCCTTTCCACAAATGCCGTAATGATTTAATTTGTACAAAAGTATTTCGTGGTTTATTGTGTCAAAGGCCTTGGAGTAGTCCAGAAACAGACCGACTGTATGCGACTTTGAGTCTATAGCTTTCACAACTTTCTCTACCAGTAATAATAAATCATGGGTGGTTTCATGTTTTTTTTTTCCGGAATCCGAATTGATTATCAGCTAAAATATCACATTGATTTAAGAATTTAAGTAAACGATTATAAACCACCTTCTATCTCAAGTATTTTAGAAAAAGAAGACAGTAATGATATTGGTCGACAATTTCCCAACTCATCCTCTCTACCTCTCTTATAAATTGGTAGAACTTTGGCAATTTTCATTTGAGTGGGCACAATGCCAGTAAGTAAAGACAAATTCAAAATGTGAACTAATGGTGAAAGTATTTCATTTACAATACATTTTATGAAATGATTAGAAAACCCATCGTGACCTGCACTCTTCTTGGGGTAAAGGGAATTGACAATATCTAAGACCTCTGCTTCAAGTACAGGGAGAAAAAAAAATAAAGACTGAGAATTGGAATTTAGTAAATATGAGTGAAACGGTCTGTGTACAGATGAAATGTTGCGCGCCAAATTCGGACCAATTTAAAAAAAAAAAAGAATTAAACGCATCTGTTATATCTTAACAGTCATATAACATTATGCCTTACAAATTGTGGTCACATTCCAGTGGACCATGTAAAGCAAACATAATTATGAGATACCAGGTCATATGAGACAAAAAAGTATATCGTAACTGCATACAATACAAAACTGTAGAGTCAAACGAAGAACCAACTAGAAGTATCACTAAAGGTGATTAATACCCCCGCTCCCGCAGCCCAGATTCCTATGAAAAAGAATTGAACCTGGGTTTAATAAAAGGTTATGTGTCTGTGTCTGTGTCTGTATCAGTGTGTATACACGTGTGTAGTACCTTTTGACTACCTGGTGAGTTTGACTGCTTCACAATTGTGGAAGTAGTTCACTCCACAAGATTTGAAGAAAATATGCAGTTACCATGGCAACACGTTGTCAGGTACGAACACAAAGTGTGTCTTGCATAACTACACCTATAGATCATTATACATACCAAATTTGAAATAAATTGCTTTCCCCGACGCTTTCTCCGACAAACACACACACACACACACACAAAAAACGTGTCTTGCACATCTACACCTCAATGTCGTCATGGGATAACCCAAGTTTCATCAAAATTGCTTCAAAACTGTAGGAGCTCGCGACGCAAGATTTGCAACGGACCTCCCGACCGCCGCCGCCCGACCGCCCGACCGACCACACGTTGATTCCTATATACCCCCTTATACACTTTGTGTATGCGGGGGTATAAATACTAGGTGTTACAAAACAAAACAAAAAACATTTCCCACTTTTGCTCTTTAATAGTTCAAAAACTATATATCAGATAAAACTGTCATTGATATGAGTAATAGCTGAATAGTGTACAATTTAGTTGGAGGCGATTTGAATACGAAAGCCTATATTAGTTTCCTGAAATCCATGATTCATTTCAATGTTGGGTCCCAGACTTTGATCAAATTTTAATCCTCTGTACAAAACTTGTACTTTACAAAGTAACCAATGATGTGTATGTGAGTGTGTGCTTACAATTACCCTGAACAATGGGCATAAATACCACCTGTTCAGAGCTCTACTCCAAGGCACATGGATGCTTTATTAATTATTCATGTGGATTGCCCTGAGCACTGTTAATCTGAATTCATGACAAAGGGTGAAATGCATGCACATGAAAAAAGTAAGCACATGTTTGCATGTGCTTGCATACACCACATTTCAGAATGAATAAAGACTAGCTGTGATAGCGGAATTCCTCATGAATATGTAATAAAGCATTCCAATCCTGGCATTGTCCAGGATCATTGACTGGGTGTCAACTACACACTCCTATACACACCAATAACCCCTGTGCAAAGTTAAAGTTTCGTACAGAGCGTCTAAAATAGAGCAAAATCTGAAACCTAACTGAAAAATTAATGTTGAATTTAATGAAACTGAATCATGCTTTCATTTTCAAATTACCTCCAACAAAATTGTACACTATTCAGCTGTTGCTCATATCAATGTTAGGGTTATCTGATATATAGTTTTTGAACTATTAAGGATCAAAAGTTGGAAATGTTTTTTGTAACACCTAGTATGATCACGCGAGGTAGCAGATTAGTTCAAAGAGGTATTGGCAAGCACCTCCTTCAGCTGTCCTTGGTACGTTGTCATAATTTTATGATAAGATCAACAGTTGTGTTCTCATAAGCTTAGATGGAACGCAATGCAAAACGACTGGCGCAAGCGATGGTATGAATTTTCGTAGAAAACAAACAAACAAACAAACAAACAAACAAACAAACAAACAAACAGAAACTCAGTCACTCCTAATTTGCACGCGTCCGGAAGGGGAACTTATTGGTTTAGCAGCGCAGTCGAAATGGGTATTAAAAGTATTCATATTTTGGAACGGTACAGGGCCTACTGCCCGCATTTGCCTAGTCTAGCGGGCGACGTATTTTTAGCCTAAATCAGTGATTGGCAGTCAATAGAGGGCGCGACGATGTGGAAGTCAAGTTGACTAAAAATACGTCTAGTAAGAAACCTCCGAATAGAGGCGTGGAACCGGGTGTGGCATGACAGTTGTCAGTCGTCAACTCTCGAAGTTTTATTGGCTGAGCATCGGATGTCAATCAAAACACGTCGCAGAGCCCGAAGAAATGCTAGTCTACTCTCCTAGGTATACTACAGATAATCTTTCAATAAAAGTACAGTTTGCCTGTCTCTTTCAGCTTACTACAGTATTTTTTCACTCTTCTCCATTCTTTTTAAGGTTTATTACATTTTACCTTACTTCAAATAGAAAAGAATGATGGTAATCAGTGCAACTGACTTCAGTTGTAAATCTATGAGGGTTTTACACGTGGAAACTACGCCCAAATTACTGCCGAATGCAAACTTTCAATTATTGGAGTAAAGTCTACTTGATATATACTTTAATTGTACGTTTCGGAAATGTATCTGATATCATTACTCCCCGCTATCATTTTTAACCTTGAGTTACCATATATTTTTGCATCAAACTTTGTAAGATATTTGCTTAACATCAATAAAGCTGCCGTCAAGACATCAATCTCTATATCGGAGCACCGTAGACTTTAAACAGGCATTTTCTGTCGTGTTCACGCGTGATCATACTGTCACGGAAGAACTCGTCCGCGGTACATGGGCGTCCAAGGGGAAAACAAAGAGGAGCTGCGACACAAAAAGATTCCTGCAAAGCCAAAGGCACAGGTGAACTATGGTGCATTCTTTGCAATCATAAAATTACGAGATGCCATCTACGTGGTGCTGGCAACAAGTAATGATAAACCGATTCAATCTGAATCACATTTTATTACAATGCATATGAGGACATCTTTGTGGCCATTCTGTATGCATATTATGTATTGCTAAATTGAGTATCATCAACAAGCTAACAACTGTGGTAAAATACACATACAAACACGCACGCACACACACACACACACACACACACACACACACACGCACAAGACGTATTACACAACTGAGGCACAACACGCAAGATTTGTGTCCATGTCCAAATCGCTAGAAGTGACACGTTTGGCTCAGCTAAAGAGTCTTGTACGATTTTCGCCTGGAAGATCTCGTTTAGAGGTAAGGCGTGGTTGTTAAAATAACATTCACATGATTCGACCTGTCAGAAATAAATTATACTCGTATTTTCTGACAAGATTTCAGAAATGATTATGTTCCTTCGTGTCCTTCCTGGGATGCATCAATTCAAGGATCGTTAATCTGATAATAAAATCAGGTTCGTTTTTCAGAAAACGAAATATTCTTCTTTTAGTTACAAAATACGTTGATGTTACACCAATAATAAAAGGTTGAATATTATGCATTAAAAATTGAACGAAAACACGCACACGTATTCATGCCTACACACGTGCACACACACGCATTGACACACACAAAGACAAGTATAATGACAAACATACACAAACTAAAACGGTCAAAAATAAAGCACTCGTGTATGTACTGATAATCCCCTTTGAAATACGGCCCAAATCATAGATCAGCCCCTTCCCACTCTCATAACTCAAATGCATCAGACATGCAGATGTAAACCAAGGATGACAGAAAAAGGCAGCAACGGTGACGAAATTAAATCAGCCCACAATGTGCTTATCTAATGCCTCAACTTATTTTCCACTTTGCTTAGAGTAGCAAGCTTCTGAATGTGCTTTATCAAGACGTTTTGTCCAAGACACACTTGCTTTGGATTGCAGGGGTCAAATACCTCAAATAAGGGGTGACGAAAGAAGGCGGCAACGGTATCGAAATCGATTCAGCCACAATATTCTTAAATAATCCATCAACTCGTAATTCAACATTGCTGAGAGTTGCATGCTTCTCAACGAGCCAAATCAAGACATCTTATCCAAGAGACGTGCCCTTTGGATTAGAGGCTCAAGTACTTGATGACGTTGTAAATACAGGATGACGAAATAAGGCAGCAGGGTGACAAAATCGATTCAGCCAAAAATATGCTTAGCGAAGACATGAAATCATTCTGCCGCTTTGATTAGAATTGCATGCTTCTCAATGTGCTATATCAATAATTTCTCTCCAAGTGGCATGAGCTTTGAATTAGAGGGCTAAAATGCATCAGACCAATGTACAGAAAGAGTGACGAAAAAAGGCAGCAACGGTGACAAAATCGAATCAACTTACAATGTGCTATGGTAAAACAATATCATACCACTTTGCCAAGGGTTACATGCCTCTCAATGTACCATATCAACAACTTTCTTTTTTTTTCCAGGACACATGTGATTTGGATTAGAGGGCTAATATACATGATCAGATGTAAATAAAGGGCGAATAAAAGAAGAAAGGAGAACGCTGACGAAATCGATTCAGGCAACAAAACGCTTGAATAATACATCAAATCGTTTGACTACTATGATCGGAGTTGCATGCTTCTCAGTGTGCTTTATAGTGCATCAAGAAGTCCCCCCCCCCCCCCCCCCTGTAACGTGTGCTTTGCATTCTAGGGCTCAAATACATGAAACTAATTGTACATGAAGGGTGGTGAAATAAGGCAGCAACGGTGTCTAAATCGATTCAGTCCACGATATCATTAGCTAGTACGTCGAATTGTTCATTTTGTTCAGAGTTGCATGTATCCCAATGGGCTTTTGCTATGGGGACTCAAATACATAAGAAAGTTGTACATAAAGGATGAAGATAAATGCAGCAACTGAGAGGAAATTTTACTAATCCTAAATGTGGTTAGGCAATATATCAACTCGTCATACTATGCACTTTGCTGAGAGTTGCATGGTTCTCATTGTGCTACAGCAAGACGTTTTCTCCATGGGGCATATTGTGCTTTAGATTAAAGGGCTCACTTGTATCAGGGAGATGTAAATAAAGAGTGACGAAAACAGACAGCAACGGTGACGAAATCGATTTGGACTAAAATTTATTCAAGTACTACTCCACTCTTTATACCTTTCTACAGAGAGCCGAATGGTTCGCATTGCGCTTTATCAAGGCGTTTTTATCCAAGAAGCGTGTACTTTGGATTTGAGGGCTGCATGCTTCTCAATGTGCTTTATCAAGAAATTTATAAAAGAGACATGTGTTTATATTAGAGGGGTCGAAAATACATGATGAGGTTGTAAATAAAGGGTGACGAAAAAGGCAATCAGGGTGACGGAAGCAAACAATGTGTCTAAATGATGCTTCAAATTATTATATTAAATTAGTTAGTGTTCCATGCTTCCCAATGTGTTACATCAAGACATTTTCTCCCAGAGACATGCTCTTTGCATTCGAGGTCTTAAATACATGATGCCGTCTTACACGAAGGGTGACGAAAAAGGCGACAATGGTGACGAAATCGATTTAGTCCAGGATATGATTAGCTAATACATCAAATTGTTATACAAGTTTTACAGTCGTATATCACAATGTACCTTATCAGTATTTTTTTTCAAGTGGCATGAGCTTTGGATTAGACAACTAAAATGCATCAGAAAGTTGTACGTAAAGGTTGACGAAAAATTCACCAGCTATGACGAAATCAAATCAGATCAAAATGTGGTTGCGTGATATATCAACTCGTCACGCCACTTTTTTGGGAGTTGCATGGTTCTGAGTTTGCTAAATCAATACGTTTTATCCAAGAGACGTATGCTTTAGATTAGAGGGCTTAAATGCATCAGACAGTTGTAAATAAATAGTGACAAACACAGGCAGCAACAGTGACGAAATCGAATCAGCCAACATGTTGCTTAAGCAATAAATCAATTCGTCATATCACTTTGCTGAGATATGCATGCTTTTCAATGTGCTTTGTCAAGGTGTTATATCCAAGAGATGTGTCCGTTAGATTAGAGGGCTCAAATGCATCAGTCATTTGTAGATAAAGGGTGACGAAAACAGGCAACAGTGGTGACGGAATCGAATCAGCCCACATTTTGCTCAAGTAATAAATCAACTTGTCATATCACTTTACTAAGAGCTGTGTGCTTCTTATTGTGCTTTATGAAGACATTTTATGTAAGACATGTGGGCTTGGATTAGAGGGCTCAAACGCATCAGATAGTTGTAAATGACGGGTGACGAAAACAGGCAGCAGCGGTGACGGAATCGAATCAGCCAACAATATTCTTTATTACTAGTACATCAACTCGTTATATCGCTTAACTGAGACGTGTTTACTTCTCAACGTGCTATATCATGACGTTATATCAAAGAGAAAAGTGTTTTGGAATAGTATATGGCTCAAATTTCATCAAAGAGTTGACAAACAGGGGAAAACCCCACAACGAAGAGCTGTACGGTTCATATGCAGTTACTACATTATCCGCGATCCAGACTGTACCACGTGCATGAGGGAGAAACTAAACCTGCCAACTCTTACCTTGGGATGCCAGGTCCGGAGATTAAAATCATTCTTCAAAGCGGTAGAGGGGTTGGTCCCAGCCCTACATTCTGGAATTGTTTTCACTATTAAAAGTAAGACCCAAGCGAAAGATTACAGCAAAGAAATATAAAGAATGTAACATAACAAAAAAAATGTCGAAAATTACGTTACAAATCAAACGAAATGTTACACACTAAGGCACTGTAACACATCAGTATACCGACCGAGTTTCCCTCTTTTTTTGTGAAACCGATCCTGGTTTGGAATTAACTTCCACCTGAAGTCGTTAACAGTATATTAAGGAGGTTTTCAAAGCAAAGATTGAGCAAAGTCTTCTTCAATTTGACTACCAACGCTCCCAATGTACCCTCTCTCACCCGGTGCCTTATACCGCAAGGTCCTGCACCGTACTACATCCAGAACCAGGAACGATGACCAAAAAAACGGCAGTAACGGTGACGAAATTTAATCAAGCCCCGATGTGTTTAGGTAATGCGTCAACTCGTAATACCACTTTGCTGAGAGTTGCAGGCTTCCAAATGCTCTACATCAATATGTTTTCTCCCAGAGACAAGTGTTCTAGATTATAGGCTCAAATAAATGATGACAAAGTGAATAAAGGGTGACGAAAAAGGGCAACAGCGGTGACGAAATGGATTAAACCAACAATATGCTAAAATATTACATCAAATCGTTACACCAATTTGTTTAGACGTACAGGCTTCTCAATGAACCATTTCAAAATGTTTTTATCGCAGAGATATATGCTTTGCATTCGAGTTCTTCAAGAACAAGTTCACCTGACTAGACACGTGGATTGAGTGAATGCATATTGTTGGCTGAATCGTTTTTATCATGTTGACTCTCTCATTTTCGTCACCCTATATGTACAACATGTACAACTGTCTCATGTACTTAAAGGACAAGTTCACCTTCATAGACATGAGGGTTAAGTGAATGTAACAATATTTAGTAGAACACATCAGTGAAAGTTTCAGGAAAACTTGACAATCCGTTTAAAAATTATGAATTTGTAAATTATCTGCACAATCACTGCTTCATGAGAAGACTATGATGTCATATGCATAGAACCATATGAGGAAAATGATAAGAGAAAAACTTCGCTTTTTGAATAAAGTGCATATTTCTTGGACTTGTTACTGACCTACGTTATATTTAAAGAAACATTACCCCCCTCGCCTTCTGAAATAGAGAAGTCGATTGTTCTTTTTTTATGCGAGAAAAGTGGAAACATGTTTGATTTTCTTTATAAAATGTACTTTTTTATATTGTTGTACACATGTGACATCACAAGCCAAAGTAGTCTTGTCATCTAGCCATGACTAAGCAGAAACTTCAAAAATTTCTAACCTTTGAACGGATTGTCCGATTTCCATTAAATTATCACTAATGTGTTCTGCTAATATTGCTGCATTCACTTAACCCACATGTCTATGAAGGTGAACTTGTCCTTTAAATACATGAGACAGTTGTACATATAGGGTGACGAAAATGAGAGGCAACAGTGACAAGATCGATTCAACCAACAATGTGCTTAAATAATGCATTAAATCGCTATGTATATTAAAAAGTTTTCTCAGAATTACAAATGCTTTGGATTTGGAGGACACGCATGATACACATCAACCAGGCAATTACAGACCTGTCTCCCTGACATCCGTGATGTGTTAAAAACATGAGCAGATGATATGTAAGCCTTCTTGCAACATTTGGAGAATCACAACATCCCGTCGCCCTTTAATCACCGTTTTAGACTACTGATTGAACAATTGCCCAGCTCCTCAGAACAATGTATGATCTTTTTCTTGCCCATGACAAGAAGGTCCAGACTGACACCATCTTTTTGTATGTCTCCAAAGCTTTCGATACGTTACCGAACGGTTCTCAGGCGGTTACTATTTTTGTTCTGAATAAACGACCTACCAAATACTCTCAAGTCCCGACTCATTACGCCTTTTGGTAGATGACTGCCAATTAAAAAAATATAATAATAAGTCAAGTCTTAGCGTGATTATATCAAGTTGCAAGATTTATTTCAACTGAAAAAAATGGGCATCCGACAGGGGAATGAGGCTCAATGGTGACAAATGCCAAGTATGAGTACTGACGACAAATCCTCATACTTGTCCCAGGCCACCATAAACAAAATTATCACTGAATGCAACGTACATAATTATGACCAAGAATGGATTTCTCAGGAGGTATCACTTTTCATGTGCTGATATATTGAAGTATACAAGGACACTTTATTACACTTGTCTGGGAAGAAGTGAAACTGAGCTTTCACAAAGAGAGAACACTGAACTTGATGATCTCACGTCTGAAGATGGCTCAGATGTTTGGCCTATGAACGAGTATGCTGATGCACAAGAAGGGAATAGTGACAGTGATAATGATTAGATACGGGAGTAGATCAAGTTCAAGATACTTTACTGAATTAAAGGCATTATCTACCATGTCCAGATGAAACAAAAGTCCATCTTAAGTGCTTCAAAATATTTCTAAAATTTGGATTAGGGATAGAAACGACAAATGTAAAAATTAAGTACTATGTATTGTTGATTTACAAATTGGGTACAATAGTTATAATAAAACATGTAGCTAGACTAAACCATATTAAGTTTTAGTTTATTGAGTAAGGCTTTATTGGTTGGGGCTTTTTTATACAACTGACCTACACAAATGCATCAAAATTGACATGATAATTCGAACATTTTTAAATCACTACTCCCAATGGCAAACAATACCTTTAATGATCTGCATTGCCTCGTTACATTTTTTTTTTTACTGCTACTAATAAATAGTATCCATCTCTTTGTGTTGGATAGGCCTACACAGCATTTCGATAACATTTTTTTTTATAGTTTCTAGGATTCCTTTTAAATGATCTGCTCTTATCGTCAGGGTTCGCTCGCATCTTAATAAAAACCGTGTTTAATTGGTCTTCTTGTTTTTGAAGGGAATATAAGCAACATTATTATGAATTATGATCAGTGCACTTCAACACACAAGCCCTGCACTGGAGCAAACTGCAAACCACTGGTAGAATTGAAGAGTTTGTTCGCAAAAACCGATAAGTTCATTTTTGAAGATTTTGAAGTACGGTCTCTGTCATAACATTGCATAAAGTACAAAATAATGCCTTTTAAATGATTATAATGGTCACTACATTATAAAGGTACATTTTTGAAGTTATGGTCAAAAGAAGCAAATATGTTCCTATTATTCTCTTTACTTTTCTTGACCTTTAATTGCAACTATCTCCATTTGGCAAATATGGACTTATCGGTTTTTGCAAACAAACTCTTCAATTATAACGTTACTAACTAATCACATTGTTATGTGTACTATGACTGAAATACAAACCGAATTTGGTTCAGGTGAGTGAACATCATATGACACATAGTGTATTACACAATATAGGCCTATTTGCAAATGTAGGCCTATTGGAATAAATTTCCAGTTTAGAAAATATGGGCAAAAATAGCAAGATTGAACAACCTTATTGCTTTTCTCAAAGCCAACATAACTTTAATCCCCTTTGCTTTCTAATATAAATGCTATCTCGACTATATCATGGCCATTTGAGATAAAATATGTGTTATATGGATGATTAAACTGTAGTCATATTATTATCATACTGACCCATTCGTCTTGCACATTATGGTGGAAAAGCACAGGCAACCTTATTTTCTCAAAAGAAGGGCAATACAGAAAGCGTTTCAGCGCCTCTGTCACAAATTTCCATCATTTATCCATAAATTACAAATATATTTAGCTCCCAAATTGATATGTTATAATAATCACCATAGATTTAAGTCATTTTCACCATGATCGTAATTATAAATCGTCCATGCTATATCTCCATAGTTATTAAACGACTCTTGGCGTTTTATGATAGCATGTTTTACAGTAGTCGTTGAGATAAGTAATTTGTCGGCCTATTTGCACACATATAGAATGCAAGGTTTCACTTTATATCTATTACTCGATAAATTATTACTCTATTTAGGCACTTCCGTCATGACTGGTGATGTATGTGCCGCTGGACAGAATCTACAGCTTTATAGAAGATCGCATTTCCATGTTTCGCTATTCGAACAGAGTCACTTTATTTGTCAGCTGAATTGGACATTGTGAAAATAAGTGTCTTTTTTCAGGTAAACGTATATCAAAGCAATGAAAATTCTGGCTTTCGTGCGCTGACCACTAACGCAAGTTATTTATACAGATATTTGGTTAAATAGATGCAGAAAATCATGGTGGACAAAGCTTGATAAGAAAACTATAATAGTGTGCTGATAAAAGAGAAAACAGGGTCTTTCACGAAGCGTAAAAGCGGTATCGTGTTTAACATCTTCTACGGAGTGAGAATGGTGAATCTCCACATGCAAGCGAAGCTTCTATCTGAAATCGTTCGTCACTGCATTCAGAGCAACAATTTTGTAAATTCCAATTCAGATATCCTCATGCGCACTCGAGGTGCATCCATATTCAAAGAGTATGCTTTACCCATTTACGCCTATACTTCCTAGTCATATTTCACACTTTCGAGAAAAATAAAAAAAAATACTGCTGGTGCTCGCGCATTTCCAAACATTTGCCTAATGTCTATATTTTGTGATGCCACGTTGACCTGCTGTACACCTGGAAATATAACTTTAACTTTTCAACCAATGTATAACGTCCCTCGAAGCACTTTCTAAGATATGAAAACCAGGAAAATGAGGTATAGGAATTACCATGAGCTACCAACTATATAAGCATGTATACATTCGTGGATGTTTGATTTGACAACCGGGAAATTGGATAAAAAATGGCCATCACTTGTCTTTTCCGGCGCTTTGGCCATGGTCACATATCGTGCGTGTTATGCTTCAGTTTCGTAAGTAGGTCGTGGTTTTTTTTTCTCCTTTGCGTGTGTGTGTATGCATCAGCCACATTGGGTAGCTTAATTTTCTGCATTGGCATGCATTCGGAATGGTCAGAAAGACGTCCTAATTTGCATTTGTAAAGAAATGTGAATAAGATTGAATCGGTTCCTCCTTACTTGTTGCCAGCACCACGTAGAAGGCATCTCGTAATTTCACCATATTTCACCGGTGCCTTTGGCTTTGCAGGAATCTTTTTGTGTCGCAGCTCCTCTTTGTTTTCCCCTTGGACGCCCATGTACCGCGGACCAGTTCTTCCGTGACAGTGTGATCACGCGTGAACACGACAGAAAATGCCTGTTTAAAGTCTACGGTGCTCCGATATAGAGATTGATGTCTTGACGGCAGCTTTATTGATGTTAAGCAAATATCTTACAAAGTTTGATACAAAAATATATGGTAACTCAAGGTTAAAAATGATAGAGGGGAGTAATGATATCAGATATATTTCCGAAACGTACAATTAAAGTA